>NW_027069676.1:839068-870952 GCF_002906115.3 Quercus suber | reverse complement strand
GTCTATTTCAAACTATTATTTTGGCTCTTTTGGGGTTACTCTATACATACAAAATAATTATACCCAATTCTTCAACAGATAGTGTTCTACCATATCATGTATTTATTCACAATCATAATATAATACACATTCTTAATAACATCATTATAAAAATAAATTAAGGAAATACGTTATTAATGAAAAATAAAACAAAAAGGAAACAAGTCATACTTGAGTTAAGTAATGAAAAAAAAAAATAGTTAAAAAAAATGAAATAAAGCTTTGTTCAAATTCCAACTGAAATGATGGCACTGATAAGAATTTAGCATAATGGGACCAAATTAAATGGTATAATGAGTAATGCATTCTGGTTAACTAATTAAAATGAAAATTTCAGTCGAAATAAAATGAATTTGATAGCAATGAGTGATATTGCTCCCATTATATTCTGCCACCATAATAAATTGCAAGAAAGATTGTGATTATTCTCCTAGCATTACTCTCTCTAAGAATATCTCCACATTCATGATAGGTAAAATTGAGAACCTACATAGAATTGGTGGACGGGTCTCTATGAAGGAATTGAGAATTGTAAGATTTTACTTTTCATTAAAAAAATGAAGTGATGAATCTTCTTTAATAGAAAATAAGAATGATAATCTACAATAAATCAAATATATTTTATATAGAGATAAAAGTATATGTCATAAAATAACATCTTTGAAAACATGAATTTAATAAAAAAAATGAATTTAATTAATCATTAAATTGTGTGTGTGTGTATATAGAATTTCTCTTATGTGCTTTTAGTACGCCAAATGGAGATATAATAGAGTTCCTCATCTCATATATAAGATGCAATTAGAGTTAGAGATTTATAAGGAGAACTCAAGGATTAGTTACAAAATGTCTTATAATTTTTTTTATTTTTTATTTTTTTGGGGTGGGGGTGGGGGTGAAATCATGGGGCAATCTATATGTATCACAATCTAGGATCGAGAAAGAGGGGTATAAAAAAGGATATTTGAAAGTATGAGGGCCTTATTTAGGTATTCAATAAAAATTGGGGCTGTGAAACCGACAAGTTTTTGAATAAAAATGAATAACAAAGTGCAAAAGAGAGGTTCCACCGAGATTTGAACTCGGGTTACTGGATTCAGAGTCCAATGTCCTGACCACTAGACCATGGAACCTTGTTGCTGTCTTTCGTAATTTAAAATTATATATATTGTTCCATTGAGCCCATTCATCGAACACTTTTGAGTCTACTCTATCGTTGATGGGCAGCATTGAAATTTGAAACTTTCTTGTCCTCTTTCTCTCTTTAGAAAGGATAAAATCCAACGAGTTTGCAATCCAAAAACTAGAAAGAAAGAGAATTGATTGGTCAACCAGATCACTTGTCATCCAAGTTTGTATTAGTAAACTTAAGACTGCGTGAAGATATTGCAACAAAGCCATTCAAGCATCTCTAGTCTATACTTCTTACAAAACCAATCCCTATTATGTACAAATCATGTAGTTTACGAAAGTAGAGTTGCACAATTCCTTTTTGCTATTTCCACCACATATGGTTCATTTCCAGTTCTACTTCTACATATTATCCCTGAATCCACTTTCTTTCCTCCTAATTTAGTTTGAAATTTTGTTATTTGGAACTTCCAGTAATTTAATCCATGTGAAACTCTTAACACTCAATCCCATCCCTCTCAAATTTTTTAATGTAAATAGCTCTAGCAAATGGTAAAACCAAAAATAAACTAAAGATTAAGAGGGCAAAAGAAGAAAAAAAAAGGACCTCTTTTTACCACGAAACAACCAAAACTGAGGTTGACAAAACTAATAAGGATAGTCCAAAGAAATCATAATGAAATTTCATGCAAGTTGCTCCAGCTAGCAAATACCACCACTATTTTTTTTTTTTTTTTTGGTGACTAGTATTTAATATCTCATTGGTATCATCTCTTTTGTTATGCATGCACAAGCTGTTGCTCCACGTCTCCATCAATGGTCATCACAGAGCTGTGATGATGCACCATATACCACCGTCCGTTATGGAACTCAAAGGTATTAGTTACATTGAATGGCCCGGAATCCATGTCAACGAAGGTTTTCATGGAAACCCAAGCCATCTCTGACATAACCCGAGCCCGTACATCTCGAACTTGAAAGTTGACACCTTGCGGCCAATTAAATGCAAGCTGCCAACTCTGTATTACAGCGTTATACCTGGAGGAGGAAACAAAAATGACTCAGCTCCTGTTTAATTCCAATCAAATGTAGAAAAGCAAACTCAACAGTAGAGATCAGATAAAAAGTTGAAATCCCAGCAAGCCCTACAGCTTTTGCAAGTATGAAAACTTAAGAGCATATAACTACGCATTTCTTTGTTGAAAGCCAGTGCTTGGGTCAGGTAGATAACATGCTATGATGTTCTTACTTGTGCAAGAAATAATTATAAAATATCCAATGCTAGAACTCCACCTTACCCTTCTCTCAGTTATTAGAAGTTTAGAACAGAAAGGACCGTCTCAAGATCCCATCTAATTAGCATTCTATATCCAGTGCTCAAATATTTCTGATGTTTCCACCATTAAAAGAAAGCATTCTGCTTTTAAAGAACTCTCTTATATACTTGACTTCAATTAATAGGTCAAAAATCTCTAACTATAAAATTATTAAAAACCTTAAAAAATTTAAATGTCCATCAGATTCAGATATCTTAGGGAAGCAGGGCCATAAAACATGGAATTTCAAAACAAGCAAACATATAGCAGCTTAATGAAAACTGCCATAATGCTACAAATTGACCTTTTCCCTTTCACAACTATGGATCAGCCTGTTGCTTCACCAACAAACTAAATGCTGCACATGCTAGAAGTCTATGAGATGCAACTCTGAAGATGAACAAATTATAGCAAGTGGCAGAAATTATCCCAATCAGAATCACGTAAGCGCGCGCGCGCACACACACACACATATATAAAACCATATACGTGTATGAATTTGCATGTATATGCACATGGAATGCATCTAAGCATACATTCTACATAACAAACACATGAAAGTAGTTCAGTATGATATATATACATAGTTCTGTACATGGGCAACCTTTCCTCAAGTGTAATCTTTGACACACATGTGAAGGGTATTTTTGTGGCTCATCCACTTCTACTAGGCTAAATCCTTCATGAACACCATGTCAGATCTCAGCTAGTGAAAGCATCAGTCAATTAGAACCAGGCATTCTGGACTCAACCAAGTTGCTAACTTACTCGCTACATAGCTATAGCATGGTTGCAGCAACCCAGGTACAAGAGGTACACAGTGCATACTTCCCAACAATACCCCCCCCCCCCCCCCCCCGGGCGGGCCCCCTTCTCTCCCTTTTCATCCCAGCAACGTAATACATACACACATACATATTGGTTAGAGAGAGTGAGTTATGCAAAATTACAGTAAAAAAAATTATCATGATTGAAACAATGTCACAATTTTACTGCAAGCAACTTATAGGCTAGGCTACTTGGAAAAACAGGACACACACAAAATAGCAGCATAAAAAAATATAAATATATGTACGCACACAAACACAATATAACCTTAACAGAGAAACATATTTGAAATTTTATTTTTCCGTAATCAAAGTATAAAGCAACATAAGCTTAGAGAAACCATATTTTTGTAAGAAAATCTAAAAAACATCATACCCTGAAAAGAGTTCTCCTGATGCATGAACACACTTCACAAAATCTGCATTTAGCCAAAAACGACTCATTGCTGGAAGAGACCTTTCTCTAATGATGTTGAAGAATTCAGTATTAATATTCACAATGGCTCTTGTAGCAGCATAGTAAGCCTTCCACCCATTGGCTGGGGTCACACTATCCTGTTCCCATGTGAAGTCCTAAAAGAGAATTTAAGAAACAAGAAGTTCATTAATACATCCAAAACACAGATAGTGATCAGTAGATAAAACAGCAGGTCTGCTGGTGACACATACATGACATCCAAAATAAAATAAAATAAATAAACCTAGCAAACATGAGGAACATGCCCCCCTGAAAAGATGTATCTAACACAGCCAACCACTGTTGTCAGCTACAAAGACAATGCTCTGAATTCCTAAAATTCCAAAAATAGTAATCAGAATACACGGTCTTACATACAAGCATAATACAGAAACGTAGAGACAAAAATACACTAAAACAGGCATCAATATCAAATCCAGATGGCATGATCCAGACACATTCCCCTCCACATGCAGGTTTCAAAACCCCAAAATTTCAAATGCCATTTCCTTTATTTTCTTCTGAGGACACCAAGACAATTTGAGCTAAAACTGACAGATAAGACCTGTAGGCGAGATAAAGAAGAAAGCACCAAAAAGGAAATCCACTATAATCACAAGTTCAGCTTTCTTGACAATAATAGTATATACTTTTTAACAATTTGTCCTTCCAAAGTTCTTATTTATAGGTTGGAATAACACCCCCACCCTCCCCCCACCCCACCCCCCAAAAGCTTTCAACACTACGTTTCCCCAAGTCAACAAACCCACAATGTGGCTGCAAAACCAAGAAAAAACTGGAAGGAAAGGAACTTTGGTTTCTTATAAATTTTACTAATTAGTGGAAACTCCAATTAAACAAAAAAAAGTACTAACCCCAATTTTATCTCTATTTGATCTTGCCAGTAGCAGGTGATCCCAAAATAGCCTAATCTAATCATATAACACCTCAAACAACACCACATACCCAATCCTAACCCCAATTTTATCTCTATGTGACCTGACCAGTAGCAGGTGATCTCAAAATAGCCTAAACTCATCATACAATACCTCAAACGACACCACAAACCCAATCCTAACCCCAATTTTATCTCTATTTGATCTCGCCAGTAGCAGATGATCTCAAAATAGCCTAAACTCCTCATACAACACCTCAAACGACACCACAAACTTAATCCACATTCTAAGTCTACAAAACACAACAATATATGCTAGTGGGTTCCAATAATTTTTTTTTTTTTTTTTTGTTTACTTCTAACTTATAAGTTTCACATGCATTGAATAGGTTTTGAAGCCCAATCTCACCAAAGATATTAGTTGTTGGGTTAAAATCTTCTAGAGCTCTTATAGTAACTCCATCATGAATGTCCTAAAATCCTATCCATCCATTTTAAAATAAGTGGATTGAATTTTACCACGTCATCAAAATTTAAATAAAGGTTAAAGATCACCAATTTGGTATCCATTTAAATTTTTGATAAGTTGAAAAATCCAATCCATTCATTTCAAATTGAATGCATTGGATTTTAGGAACTCTAAGAAAGAGTTACCCTCAGAAATCTTGAGGATCTTAATCCAATGTTCTCAACTCAATTGTGCAAAAAAAAAAAAAATTACTCCTCAGTACTCGTTACAGTTGCAATTACTGCCAATTCCATGCATTCTCATCATTCAACAAGATTAGTAATTTCTAATTCCCATTTCCCAAACAACGCAACACTCCACATAATGACAATTACTTCTTACCATGCAATATCACCATTCAAGTTTAAACACATTAGTAGCAATAGCCATATGAGTAAATTCCCAACAACTATGTTCTGTACAATCACACTTACAGTTACTGCTTTCCACAATGCTCTATCAATGTTTCAACAAAATTACTAATTGCTAAATTCCCAACAATGTATGCCCCATACCGTGTAAAAATTTACCGAATTTCCTAAAATGAGTAAAATCCCAACAATACTTTGCTCCTTAAAATCACAATCACCACTTTTTCCATGCATTACTGTCGTTTTAAATTACTGGCTGTTAAATTCCCAACAATGCAATACTCAATTATCAGTATTCAACAATATTGCTACATACCCAAATGAGTAAATTGAATTTCCAACAATGCCATGGTCCTTAATCTCAATTATAATCACAATTACACTCACAAATTTAGAAATTTACCTTGTGATAAAGTGCTTTCCAAGCGTTGTCGTCGTTGGCGGCTTTTCGCATAAGCGAATTCGTCATCGAGAGGCGGCAGAGGCTGGGATAGTCCAAGTAACTGAGCGCGTGAGTGGTAATCTCCGGCACGAGCTGCTCCATCATTGACGCGCCGGTCTGCCTCTCCGCCGCAATAACCGCCGCGGAATTCACCTTCTCCACCATCTCCGGCGAAGTGCACTTGCACACGCAGCCACAACCCCCACCTCCGCCGCCGTTCTTGTTCGCCGACGCGGCGAAATCGCAGCCGTCCACGACCGATTTGGAAGCTTTGGAAGAAATCGATCGGACGGTGGTGAAGGCGAAGAGAGTGAGTAGCAAACAGAGAGCAGTGACTATTGTGGGCACAAAGAACGGCTGAGACGAGAGGACCGTAGTGAAACTAGAGGCAATCTCCATTCATACGACATCAAAGCTTCTTCGGAGAAAAACATGAAAAACCACCACCAAACCCTAAACTACCGTACGTTCGATTTTTCGAATAATTTAGTATTTATCGAGGATTCTAATTTTTTAGGTTTTTTTTTTTTTTTTTGGCTGTTTGAGATGACATCCAAAAATCGATTTGCAGACTAGGATTTTGGGGGGAGAAGAAGACAACAACAACAAGGGTGGTGGTTTTTTTTTTTTTTTTTTTGGGTGAGAAATCAAAAAACCTTGAAGGTGGACCTAGGAGTAAGTAATTCCTGTTTTTCTTGTTTTTAGGATGGTTTTGTATTTTTGACTTCTTCACATGTTGACTAACTTCCATTAAACGACTGGTCGTTTTCAGCACATTTTGAAATATTATTGGAAAATATACCTTAGAAAAATAATTTAAATATTTATTTATTATGTTATTAAAATGACAACAACTTTATTAGGAAAAAAAAATTGGGTCAACAATAATCATTGTCACGTTAATTGGTAACTTTTTTGCACTAAAATTGATAGTAATTAAAGCATTACCATTTCGGTGTCTAAATCACCTAAATTGCTATTTTAGAACACCAATTTAAAAAATAAAATAAATAAAAAGAAACCCTGCTACCTACTACATCCAGTTTCTCATACAAGTTTTTTTGCAACATGCTACAATGAACTCTACTCACTTCTCTTTCTCTCTCAAGTGGTGTTGTGGTGGTGGCGTGGGTTGTATAGTGGTGGTGTGGGTCGTAGTAACATGGAATGTGGGTTTTGGGTTTTGATAGTTGTGGCGGCGATAGGTTGTGGCCACTTGCTATGATGAAGAGATAGAGATGAAGAGGAAGAGAGGGACATTGCCATCGTGAAGAGAGCGATGATGACGAAGAGAGAGAAAGAGGGAGTGAAATAAATAAATAGTGTTCGGTGTAATGTGAAAATAAAGAAATAGGGATGTAAGGTGAGTTGTAAAATAGATTATTAAAATAGACAAAGTAGTTTTTAAAGCATAAAATGAGTATCTTTTAAGAAATCCGGATGCTAATGCTCTAACTATTATATATTCCTTCAAGAGCCCAAAACTCATCTTAGGACAATATACTTGTAGAGTAAATTAAGTAATTCTAATCTTACTTGTAGTCTATATATATATATATATATAAGAAACAAGTTAACAAATGCTCTAAAGGCATTGATTTAGAAACTTTTTTATGGGAAAAAGAAAAGAAAATGACTAACTTTTTCTTACAATTTTTTATATTTCCCACAAAGTAGTATTAGAACTTTCCTAAAATGATTCATTAACAAATGTCCTAAGGGCACCCCCTTAATAGGACCCTATATAAAATTAAAAATCTAAAAAATAACCTACACACACACCCAAAATGTGTTTGTAACATGATTTAACAAATGCTATTTTCTTACATATAACAAAGTGTATTTATAACATTGTTAAAAATTAAAATATTTTTAGAGAAATGTTATATCCATAACATTTTCACAACAAATCCTAATTGGTTGTTATGAGTGAGCAAAAAAGTAATTTAAGTTTGTGGATTCAAATTATAATCAATAACAATTTACCACATATGATTTGTTGTAAAATTATTGTGAAATTGTTATGGGCATAACACTCTTCATATTTTCAACTCCTAACCATGAAATAAACATTCATTATTTCTTCTAAAAAAAAAGGACCAATTTTGTGTTGCAATGATTATCCTAAGTAAAAAAAAAAATTGTGTGTTGATGCGTGAACCAAATTAGGTGTGCCCATCTTCTTAAAAAAAAAAAAAAAAAAAAAGTGTTCACAATTTGAGCTATATTGGGTAAGTGAATCAATTTATTTTGAATAGTAATTTATATGTACCAATCATATATAATCACCCATTTATATAGTGGTTCAACCCAGATTCATGTAAGAGGGAGATCACATATGACTGATATATCATGCACCGTCTCGATGGACAACTATGTGCTCTAATGCTTATTTTATGAAAAAATATTAGTGTAGGGTGTTTTAACTAAATTCCGTGTGAAAAATTTGAGCTACATTAGGTAATTGAAGCAATATAGTTTTAATACTATATAAGCTTAGCTTGTGTTAGGAGCTTTACTTGCTGCTAATAATGGCATGAGGAATGATGGTGTTTGGGCAGCATTAGGCCAGTCGTATGGTTTTATGTTTTCTCAACACATTGATAGTTCCTCATGCCAGATTAGTAATCCTCCTAAGGGCTTTTTGAGGGGGACATGCCTAGCCTCTCTTTTCGAGTTGGATCGATGAGCAGCGTGAGGGAGCAACATGTGGAGGCACCTTGCTCCATATGATGCTCCAAAGCCATGGTGGGTAGAGTTGGTTTTAAGATGGGTGGCAGTAGGTGGTGTCAACCCTTAAGTGATGTACATGGCATTGGTGGCTTGATGGCTAGTTGCTTGTGTGTGGGCTTGGTGGCTTGTGTGCAAGGCAGAGTTAGGCTGCCATGATGATGTGTATCAGATGTTGTGTGTAAGGCATGGGCTAGTGGGTGTTGGCCTTGTGCATGGACAGGTGCTAGTGGGTTGATGGCAGCTACCTTGTGTGTGCGCTACTTGTGGGCTGTGTTGGTAGATAGGGGATAGCTTAGGCACGGGCCAAGCATCCCAAAACGTCTATTCAGATGTTGTGTGGGCTGTTGAGCAATGGGAAAAAGCCCCATGATCTACTGAGACATAGGCTGTGCATATGCTGATGTGCAGGAACAGTTACCAGGCAATTTCTGGTTTTCCTGATATCCAGACCTGCTGTATAGGGGCTAAAAACGTGGAGAAGCAACCAAGACAGCAGTAGTTCAAGGTGTCCTAAATCATACCACAAGTGTCAAATTGTCCAAGACCTAAACAGTTATTAGGCAGTATCTACCATAGCAATTATTTCTATGTATACGACCCTAATGCTGTTGGAAGTGTCAACAGCAGAATGTATTTTACCTTAGGGACCCTAATGTTATTGGAGGTGTCAACAACAGAGTGCATTTTACCTTAGGGAGAATTTTGTGTATTTTCTCCAAGTTTGTAAGTTTGTACTTGAGATTAAGTAATAGAAGTTGGGGGTGGGTTCCTGGTAAACATAGTGTGTGTTGTGTAAGTGCGTGTCCCTAATAATCTATTCTAAGTGTTTCTTGTAGCATGAGTGTAGTGTTGGCTAAGACTAAGTCAGAGACTTAGGGCCATCACAAGATGAAAATCAAGTAAAAAATTTGACCTTGTGACAGCTTTTTACCTTAGTCATCCAAAGTCTAAGTTCCCCATGGTACTCGTAGCATTGTGATTTTATCCTAACATAAAGCTTGGTGCAATTAGAGTACAAGAAAATGTCTGCGGTGCACGTGATCCAGATTATGGAACACAAATGATGAGAGGTATAAATGAATAAGTACATCAGTAATCAGCTCATGTCCTTATTCTAAATTTCATGATTGAACACTCAACTGTTTCTGCCAAAGCAGCCAAACTCCAATAAAAAGAGTGCAAAGATTGACAATAAAGCCATTAAATTAAATTGGACTTTAATATAATCACCTACAGAAAAGTAAGCTAAATTTGAATCACATCAAATAATTAACACCTTTTGGGAGTGAAAAATGTAACAGTAGATATCAATCTAAACATTTATATTGGTAAATGCACCAAAATTGGAGGATGGCATCTCTCTCTCTCTCTCTCTCCCCCTTCTTGGGTGTATGCCATGTCAAATTCATGCTCTCTAACCCAATAAGCTGCCAGTGTAGGTGTAGCCTTTGTTGCATGCTCCAGCTGAAGTAGGTAGGCCAAGTTGATGTCTAATATGAAACTGCACCTTGCATCAAATTCTCTAGGTTTCTCCTTTGGATGGAGTTAGTAGGGCATACTCCAATTCTTGCTCTTCTTCTTGTTTATTGAATGGAAGACTTCCAGGATTTTCCTCCTTTAAAAGGAAACTTATAGGGGTTTGTGAAGGGTACTTGTTCAGGATGAAGTCAATTTCTTTCCCACTTATTTCCTTCTGATCAACAAGAACCTGAATGCAAGTCCATAGTGAGATCACAAGTCAGTTTAGTTACAGAACCACTGTACCAACTAATACAAGGGTGATGGAAGATTAATACATTCCTTTTCATGGGAATTTTATTTTACTTTCCCACACACACACACACACTCACAGATGGGAGTAATAATACAATTTAATTAGCCTATATCATTATGATATGCAACAACATGAAAAGCACAACTGATTATATTCCTTTTGAATCAAGATTACATGGTATTTTCAAAACTTAGTCTATGCTTAATGGAAAAGGATCCTTTTCCATTTGAAATTGATCCATTTCATACTTCAAATTAAATTTACAAATCAAAAGGTGTGCATACTGCCACATTATTTAAAATTTTAAATGAAGTGACAATCTTAACCCTGAAATGGATGAAATGAAAAGGTCTTCAAATATAGAGAATTGTGTTCTAACTTCTATGCTCAACAGCTTTGAAAACCCAACCAAAAAAAAAAATTAAAATTAAAATATTTAATAATGAATGCATAAGAACGTAAGCAATCAAAAGTCTACACAAACCACATCAAACTACCTTCACAGCTTTGAGCAAAGCTGCATGGTGCCTCCTAAGCAAATCAACTGTCCTTCCATACATGTCCCTGATCAGCCCTTCGGTCCTCTCTGCAACTTGATCATCTAAATTGAAGTTGACTGGAGGTTCAATCAGACCATAGTCATCATAAAGAGATCCTTCAAAGTCCAGCCTTGGGCCTACAAATTTAACGTTCTTCCTCCAAGGTGGTGGTTCTCCGTGTATGACCATTGGATTCTCCAGGTTCCATCTGTTGAAAAGGAAGAAAGGACCTGGCATTAGAAGCATCAAATCAACCAGAAACTTAAAGAATACTGAAGTAAGGGACCAACATGGTTAAAATTTTACGGGCAAGCCAGGATGCATCTGCAAGGTAGCCAACTGATGCCATAGACGTGTCCCGTCCATAAATGACCTCTTCAGCAGCCCTCCCTCCAAGTAATACCTGTACATAGGAAGGAAATCAATTGAAATGATGATGCAATCCAATACAGAACTACCAGCTCAAAACATGAGGTGCACACCTGAAGGCGATGCAGCAATTGAGGCCGGCGTTCAAACATGTATGATTCGTCATCAAGTCGATTAAATACAAGTTGAGACAATGTCTGCACACACCATTTCAACCATGTACACCATGAATACCAGGTGACAGAAAGATATCTAAGTCAAATACAACTATAAGAAAGTTTCAAGAAAGCCACACATCACACCTCTGGATAGTGAACTCCTGAGCAGATAATAATAAACTTAAAAGTAATCTTATACAAATATAACTTTCATCTCTGAGAATAACCAGTGCTGTAATACTGAACACAGGTATCATCAGAGCTATTCTATATGCCAAATGTCAATAGATATTGTCTAGTTGTAGCCCTCAAATTAGTGGGCACAATTTCAATTTTTGGCTTAGTTCTGGATGGAACTCGGACAATGTCCACAACATATAAAAGTTGCATTCATTATTTATAAGAATTTTTTCTGATGAAAGAAGAGGAAAATATAGGTAGGGAAACAGAAAGAGGACCTGACCACGAGGCACAATTGAAATGCGATCACAGCATTCAACTTTTGCATTCTCATATCGCCGGAGCAGATGGGAAGTCATTGCGACTCCCACTTCAGTAGTAGCCCTACGACATTGTCCCTGATGACCCAATTCTATTCCAACACGTTTAGGTCCCACTGTAAGTCTGTCTACTGCATCATCCATGTCCGACTGAAGAATTGACCGATGCCCTTTCCTAACTGCCACAAGAGCAGCCTCTTGGACCAGCTGAGCCAACTTTGCTCCCGTCCATCCTGATAATTAGATACATGGTTTAAGATATGGAAATGACAACCCTGACAAAACACTGGAGAGAAACACATACCAGGTAGGTTCTGCGCATAGACGGATAAATCAACAGTCTCTGACATTTTCACTTTGCTTGCATGAATTTTCAGAATCTCCGTCCTCCCTTTTGCACTAGGAGGGCGAATTCTTATCTAGAAGAGAAGAATCCAAATGATAATGAAGCCCTAACCGCCCTTTGTTAGAGCTAACATAGAACTTGAGAAAAATCTAGCAAGAAACTGATCTACTTGAATACACAACATCATATTCATAAATAATTTTGTAAATAACTTTCATGCATGATAAATCCAGCCAACGGTTGGTCAAGTACATCACTAGAAAAGCGACAGACATAGGCACCATAATGGACATGATAGCAAGAATAAAAAGAATAGTTACATCTCTGATCAAATAACGATATCTCAACTTTTTGCTTTTTGGTGTTTTTTTCCCCTTTTCCGCTTCTTTTATTAAATCAACATAGATTAGCTAATAACAACACCCCACTCAGTAACAAAAACAAACCTTGCGATCAAAACGGCCAGGTCGAAGAAGTGCAGGATCTAACAAATCCCTACGATTTGTAGCTGCTAAAAATATCACTCCTTTTCCAGTATCGAACCCATCAAGCTCTATCAAGAGCTGGTTCAATGTTGTTTCCCTCTCTTGAGTGGCTGCGTTATACAGGTGGTCAGTAGATTCCTTGAAAATTCCTTGACGCCTGATCATAGAAAAACAAACACATGATCATTCATTTCATTCATGTGCATTTTGTAGTTCATCATTTTATGATCATTTATCTTGATGTGTCACCTTCAACCATACAGCTTGGTTAGTTTTGCAGCCATTTGTAAATCATCTGTAAATTTGTTTTAAGTATTGATGAAGAAACATTGTGAGAATGCTTCCCTATCTAGACTGCTGTAATGTATGCAGAGCATCACTTTCACTCTCATTAAATGAAATTGGAACCCAGGTATGTCTTGTAACTCAACTGGTTAGCACCTACTAGTGTGTCCATGACATTCATGGTTCAACTCCCCCCTCCCCAATGGTAACTATTGAATTATCAAAAAATATAGTCTTGTTTAGGGACGCAGAATCGTAGCTCAGCATATCCTAAAATAGTGTTTAACACCCACCCTAGCATTATGAATTTGACGAACAACATAAAACATGGAACCTAAATCTACATGGTTCTGACCCATTCATATATGATTACATGCAAGAAAAGACAATGGCTTGGTGCTAGCTACCAAAAGCAAACCTACTCATGAGTTCCAACACACCATTTCTCCACTATCCATTGTGCTAGGTCCAAACTTTAGCAACATTTTTTCCAGATGTGTAATTGTGTGGTTCACAAATAACTTCAGCTTGAAAGCTTTGGAGTTCAAGCAACCAGAGTTAGAATTGGGCATAAGATCCCTTCATGAAATTATTATCATTATCACAAAAATACCCACAAACACACCCACACACATCCATACCTAGTTGCCAATGCGTCAATTTCATCAATGAATATAACTGATGGTTTGTTCACCTGCACAGGGGAAACTCTGATATTCTCAAAAAAAAAAAATTCCAAAGCAAATATACCAAGCACTAATTTATGAAAGGAACTCTGCAATTGACATCTAGAAATAAATACAGCTTATTCAGAAAATCATGAGACTTAATACTATGTTATTGACAACAAGGATGATTCAGATGGCCCCAAAACTTATTCTAGACCACGATTGAAAAAAAAAAATGTGGACCAAGAGGATGCAATCACAATGATGAGAAACAAGTCACAATAAAAATCACATCCAAAATGGGTAGTATATATCACCTTGGCTCTTTTAAATAGATCCCTGATACGAGCAGAACCAACACCAACTAAAACTTCAACAAATTCAGATCCAGCCATTTGGTAAAATGGAACACCAGCTTCACCAGCTATGGCCTTTGCAACCAGGGTCTAGAAAAGCATGAGTACATGTCAGAATCTGAGTGGCAATTTTCACACACACAATTTTCAAAACTATAGGATTATAGCTAACCTTGCCACATCCAGGAGGGCCTTCCAAAAGAACTCCATGTGGAGGTTTTATCCCCATTTTATCAAACAGATCTGGGTTCTTCAAGTACCTCACCAACTAGTCATCAGACATTACTGATGTCAATAAGCTTTTCATTTTAATTACAATCAGGCATTACATTTAAAATGAAACAAAACATAAAACATGTTTCCCATACAAAAAGAATGAAACAAATAGCATAAATTTACCAGAAATTTCAAGAAACATAAAATAGAGAATCAAGATGAAGGAAAATTAGTTGTGAACAATTGAAGAAAAGAAGATAACCATCAAACTTTTCAACCAAAAAAAAAAATTTCAGACCTCTAAGCATTTTGAAATTACGTAATTGAAACAATATGGAAAAACTGCCCAGTAGTTTGTTTAGAACTAACAACCATTAAGAGTATTATCATAACATTTTTCAATTAAAGCTTCATCAAAAAGTAAAAGGAAAAGAGATAAATCACTTCTCTCTCAAAGAAAGGAAAGAAGTGATGAATGGCATATTCAAAACCTCTTGGAGTTCCTCTACCGCTTCATCTATCCCAGCCACATCACCAAACTTTACTCCTGTTGAACCCTGAAATAAGTCATTCCAAAAATAGAAAATTAAGAATACAATCTAGAATTTTTAACAAATTTGGAACAATGAGCAAAGGAATATTCTTTAGAAACTAACATCAACGCGAGCTTCTGCTTTAGATCGTGAAAAATCAATCCCTTGCCACAGATCCTGAATGTTGAAGAGAGCATATTAAGTAAGATCCTCGCTGATGAAATCCATGGTCCAAATCAATCATCTAATTACCAAATGAAAGATAAAATTAGGAACTAAAAAAATTAAGCAACATTTACCCACTTCCTGAAGTTCTTAGGTCTTCTTGAAAGTGTGAAACGAACAAGAAGAACCATAGTCAAAAGGACAAGCAGAATTGGTTTTGCCATCTCAAGGCTGGCAGACACACCGCCAAAAGTGTAAAATTCACTGATCTTAGAGAAAATTCCTCCATCACTGAATAGATCAACAAGATTATCCCAAACTCTCTCCAAAACTCCAAATATGAGACCAAGAAAAAGCTTTAGAAAGGGTTTGATTACAGGCCACACAACATATGCAGTCACCACAAAGATGAAACTGGTAACAGCAAACACAGCCGATGCCAGGAAACCTCCTACGACAATTCCTGCAGCAGCCATCACAGCTGTCACAACTCCGAGCTCTACCATCATTCTGCTAGATATGGAAGATGCCACTGGATGAGGGTACTCTGGTACTTTTCCCACCCAAGACTGCAGCAGAAGATTCAAGAAGGAAAATATATATAGTCAAAAGAACGATCTCCCAACTTCTTAACTTATGTTTTATGTCTATTTGTCCATGCCAACTCACAATGTATTGTATGATGCAAATATTGTGTCAGTGGAATATTGAGGTGCAGAAATGGCTGCAACACTGAATCTAAGAGAACATAAACCAACTCTAAGTCAATGCTAGATGCTGAAATAAAGATCACCACACCCCCCCCCCCCCCCAAAAAAAAAAAAAGAATAAGAAGAAGAAGGTATTTATATGCAAAAATTTGAATTAATTTGCATATTGAAATAAAACATTCATTCAATCTTCCATGTATTCTTTAAAGATTTTCCATTTGAACTTCAGTTTCAAATTTCAAGCTTCTTTGCCTCTGTTTAGTCACTCACTCGCCACTTCATATAACCACTGATTATTTGATCCACAAGTAATAATTAGCAGATCGATTTCAATAGAGTTATAAAAATAAAAATAAAAAGTAAAAAAAAAATATATATATATATATATATAAAGAAGAAGATTTATCACCATAGTATGTCTCTCAATTTCATATCGTGGACCTGTGTACTCCTCCAAAAGAGCTTGAGCTTCATTCTCATCCAGTCTCATGGCCCTACAAAGACACAAATATTATCAACAAACTGCATACAAAAAACCACAAAAACATTAACTTTTAAGTTGATTGGTGGGGAATCTTTACCATTTTGTTCTATGCAACCTCTTGTCACCCGGTATCTCTTTCAACTCCACAATAAATTCCCTATACCCATTAACATACAATACGCTGTTATCCTCCTTCAAAGTCAATAACTTAATTTTATCATTCTTCATTGCTTTCTGAAATTCCTCAAAGCTCAATCTCGGCAACTCCTCCAAATTCTTATCAAATTCCTCTTCTTCTGATAACTTGGTCCCGAAAATTTGCTCAGGCACATAGAGCTTCCCTCTATACTCTCTCAAAATATCCTTCAAATACACAGCTTCATCCACCACTCCACTCTCATTCCCACCCTCTATGCCCTCTTTCTTCACTTTCGATCTCAAATTCAACCTTTTTGCCACGAATTCAATAACACCCTCATTGGAACTCTTGCCCAAATCCTCTTTTTCTTTCAAAGTGTACAATTTGTTGCCTCTTAGGTACTTGGCCTCAACCTGGCTTGGGTTCTCCTTCAAAACCCTGGTCACAAAATCATCTTTTGTGGTTTCACTAGTCTCACCAGGCTGTGAGGAGGACTCTGAGTTGGACTTACAAAAGACTCTGAATGAACTAAGAAACAAAGGTGAATGAACTCGATTTCTTCTGGTGAAACTTAATCCTTTGGAGTGAATGAGAATTGGGTGTGGTCTTTTAAGGTGGGTGTCGGGTTTGGAGTGGTGTAGCTTAGAAATTGATAGAATACCAATGGAGGTCATTGTTTGAGCTGAACTGGGCACTAGGGTTTATCAAATTATGGGTTTTTTATTTTGAAGACTTACACTGAGAATGTGACGCTTTGTGCTCATTTTTGGAGTGAAATGGGCAAAAGGGTTTTATGAAATCGGGGTTTTGATGGTTGAATTGAGAGTGTGAACAGGCAATCACAGTCACAGAACATTATTGTGTAGCAAAACTGTTGGAAAGTTGAGACTCTGAGAGGTTTTTTCTGTTTTATCCGAATCCGAGGTTTCTAGGCGGGTATGTGGCTTTATGGGTCGGGCTGTAATGGGTAATTGGGTATTCTATATTTCTATTGTGTCGGTATCTTTGTATAAAGCCATGATTTTCAATTATGTTTTGTTGGCTTTAATTTCATGTCAAATTTGATTGTATTTCTTCAATCATTTCCCTATATATTTGTGAGATTCAATGTAATAGGCTCAGTATGAACATATTGCAACTGTCTCACGAGTGGAGTAACCCGTGAAAGGTCATGTGAGGAGCACATGCTGGAAGTTAAAAAGTTCAAATGTGATGGCATCTCACTAGTGGCTATCGACTTGGCCAACTCGTGACCTGATTCACGAGATGCATTACCATCCTGTTTGTGTGTCTTTCTTTATTTTTTTACCCACAATATATAAACTCACATTACCCACGAAATTGTAAGGAAAATTTCAAAAAGAAAATCTTAGAAATCCATTTGAGAGTTAGAGATTGCATACCCACAATCCTCTACACATTTTTCTTAGTTTTCCTCTACTTCTATCTCTCTAATTTCATATCCTTTAAGAGATTCTTAGCCGAAACACATACCTCACACATTCTGAGTGTTGTGAGTTGTTTTGGAGCTTTTAGGAAGGGATTTTTTTTTTTCAAAATTACACTGAATCTCAAAAAATTTTGTTAGTCAACACGTTTTCAAAACAATTTAGCAAACTAACATGTCGAGTATAAGGAGTCGATTTTGTTGTGGTAAATCGAGTGTGACGAACTCGAGTTCCATGGAACTTGAGTCTTCAAGGCTTGATTTCCCTGAGATGTCCAACAAAACATCATCAAACCCCTTTCCAGAGAAGAAAATGAATGACCCAAAGAAGAAAATGAAGGAATTAGAGGAAAAAGGAGCTTCGTCGCTGACACTAGAACCTTTGTTGTTGCTACCTGGGTTTAGTCTGAGCTGAACAGTTTGGGTTAGGGAGATCTGAGTTTGTTGTTTCCTTGTGTTTCTTGTTTGGTTTCTTTGGATCTTCACGTTTCTTGTATGTTTTTCTTCTTCGTTGGTCTGGGTTTCTGGGTTCTTCCTTCTGGTTTTTCTTCATGTAGTTTAGGTTTCCTCATTGTGGCTTTGTTTGATATCTTTCTAGAACTTGAGTCTGTAATGCTCAATTTCCACGCATAGAACTCGAGTCTATAATACTCGATTTAGCACTACAAAATCGAGTTCCTTACACTCGAGATGTTAATTTGCTAAATAATTTTGAAAACGTGATAACTAACAAAATTGTTTGAGTTTTAGTGTTATTTTGGGGAAAAAAAATCCTTTTGGGAAGCATTGGGTCATGCCATTCTATGGTGCATGCAATTGGTGATAATTGCAGAATCCGAGAAGCCAATGAAGACAAGGCTTGGTGAAATTCGTTGGTAGCTGGGATTCAGAGGGTCTAAGTACAAAAGGTAGTCTAAGCTTGGAGGGTCTATATTGTAATCCTTGTACTCCAACTTATTCACTAATGAATTGATTCGGCTTGGAGGGCCGTGGAGAAGTTTTTACGCCGAGCACTTCGGTTCTCCCCTTCAATAATACATTACCGTATTATCTTGTATTTGCATCTCTCTTCCTTTACTCCTTATGTTTTATATTTAATTGTTAATTTTGTATGCCCATGCACTAGGTAGTAGTCCCCGTTAATTGCACATTGTTTACTCTTATTCCACACTTAATGATTAAAAGCAATTAAGCAGTAATTAAACAAGCTTTAGTAGTTTTACTATCAAGCTTTCACTTTGGTTTGTCTAAGGATTTTTAGCAAACAGCATTGTGAGACATAAAATGCTTGGAAATTTGGAATACTGTCAAAACTTTACCTATGCTTCTTGGTGTTTCAACTTTCAAATATAAATTCAAATCTCCCAACTCTAATTGTAACTATCAAATTATCTTAAAGAAATGTTGTTTGTTCATTTAACTTGAGCTCTCAATTTTTAATTTTTAGCTTTTATATACAACTTTTTAAAACCTACATTTTTTTTTCTTTTTTACTTTTTCAAAATACCAGTATACTTTACCATACGTTTAACAAAATTTTTTAACAAAAAGCTAAATAAGTTGTTCTCAAATAGACACTGATGTGTGATACCAAAAAAAAAAAATATATAATATATATATATATTATTGTGGGGCCAGAAAATCGGGTAGTCTCGGCCCACTTCAACCCAGGCCCAAATGGCCCACGCCGAGGACGCATGATGGGTCCGAGGATGACTCTATCCTCCGTCGTCCGAGACCTCAGTACGAAGAAGGGGCAAGCCCTGGGCAAACTGTCACCTCGGCATTGAATACGCTCACCTAACCCTTCTGGCCGCATTAATGAGGATGTAACCCCTTGACAGGGCAACATCGATCAGGGTGAACCACTTGAGCACGGATATGACCTTTGATGGGATAGACGGTCAGGTGGAAGGCCAATAGATGACCAACAGGAGGAGGAAGAGAGGGATATATAAGAAAGGGGAGCAAAATGTAAGAGAAGGGGGGTTTTTTGGGGGTGAGAGAGGGAAGGGAAAGCCTCCTCGGCCATGGTCCGAGGAGTATCCCCCAGTTGTAAATTGTTCTAAGTATTTTTCAAAGAAAGAAAAGAGTTCATGCTTCGTGAACGCCGGCCAGTGCCTAAACCTTCGATCCACTCTCTACAAATTCATTGTTCTGGGTTCGTTGACCTTTGACCCATATCTTTTGGGCTTGGGCAACAAAAACAGACCCTACATATATATACATATATATATATATATAGAAATATGGTTACCAAACAACTTTAATACAATATAATTCTAACACAACAATTTTCATGATTTTTCTTATAATTGCTAACATAATATATTGTGATTAATGCTAATAAAATTGATATCAATATATAGATTCATTTGGCCAAGAACCTTTGTAGCTTAAGTTGGCACCTCTGTGAGTTAAGAACATTTAGAGTTAAAATTTTTCATTTCGGTTGTAAGTAGTAACTATAAAATTATCAAAATATAATAGACTCACGTGAAATAATTATTATTCAAAGCATAATTTATCATGTCAATGTTTAATAAGACGAGTATAGTAGTCAATCAATATCTATATATATATATATATATATATTTTTTTTTTTTTTTGTTGAGAAACAGTCAATCAAGATTTAAGATCACATAACACTTAGCAAACATTCCATGAGATAATAGATAAATATGTGCAAAGAGTCCTAGAGTAATATGACATAAACACCACGTTAGTCCCTATAGTTATAGTGTCTATGAAGTGTTTTTGGAGTGGTTTTGCTTTTTGAAGATGTGTCCTACTTTTGAACAAGATATTCTTAAGAAAATTAAAATCTCATTGTAAATCAATGGTGGAGTTGAAAAATGCTAGTATCAATTATACACTAGTTAAAATCGTGAATTTTCATTTTAATTGGACCATATTATTATAAGCCTTATTGCATACAAATGTCATGTATAACCTGAATAGATATAATCTATATATTATATGGACTAACTACTAAAAAAAATAGTTGTAATTGTCACATTCAGGTGATTATCATTATGACTAACACTTGCAAAAATTGTGGCATAATTTTCTAAAAATTTAAATTTGCTTGGCTAGAAAACAAACCTATCCATATGAACTATAAAGTGCGAATAAAGCAATGAATATTGAAATATTTAAAAGCAAAACCTATCATGATGGGACACATATATTAATAAAACATATTTGGTCATAATAATTTGACAAATCTTGCTCTATAAATTTGCATAAAGAGCTATAATTCTCTATAATAAGTCAAAATGTAGCACGAGGGATTGGGTTATCATTATTTATTTTATTTTTATAATTGGGGTTATCAAGATCAAGTCAAGAACCCTTCTTTTCTCCCAAAAAAAAAAGAGTCAAGAACCCTTCTGTCTATGACAATATCCATTCATATTCCACACCTTCCGCCCTCAAAATACTATTTAAAAGAGTATTTTTGTTCCTAAAATATGGGTTATTTCCTATTTTCAGAATTAAAATTTAATTTTCATCCCTAAAAGTTTAAAACAATCTATATTTCATCTTTCCATTCAATCCTATTAAGTTTTAGGGAAAAAATTGAACATAAATTATTTTTCAAAGATAAAAATAAAATCTAAACTATATTTTTTCCACTAAAATAAAATATAATTTTGGGTTTCATGAAAATATGTTAGATACACTAAACCAAAAAAAAAAATGAAAAGATAAAGTAAGTGACAATTTACATTTTCAAGAAAAAAAAAATTAAACAAAAATTTAAAAGATAAAAATAGAACTTGTACCATGTTTCAAGGACTAAACTAATAGTACTATTTTTGACATCATTTTTGGAACAAGAAAATTTTAATAATAATGCAGTTTGGCCTTTTGTTCCCGGCAACAACTACTTTTTCAAAAAGTAATATA
The DNA here is from genome assembly GCF_002906115.3 of Quercus suber. Lineage (NCBI taxonomy): Eukaryota > Viridiplantae > Streptophyta > Magnoliopsida > Fagales > Fagaceae > Quercus > Quercus suber. The sequence continues at coordinate 849,147 of NW_027069676.1, read as the reverse complement.
TTTTTGGCTAGTTAGATGGTGACTCTTTCTGTCTTGTTTAACAAAACCTCCCAAGAAAAGCATATCTAAAGTGTTAGTTCCCTCATCTCTCTCTCTTCCCTTTCTTTCTGTGACTGCTATTCAGTTTTCAGTTATAGACAACATAGAGGCCTAGAAAGAAAGAAAGGAACATATAGTTTAAGAAATACCCATTAAACTATAAGTGAATGCTTCTTTCTTTCCAGTTTTGCATAGTTTCTTTATGCATGATTCATTGGTTTGGTAGTATTTATTAGATTGGTATATATTTTTCATGGAAAGGGATAGCTTTGAATGTGTGTCATCTTTGGATGGCATCTATGAGGAAGAGATACATCAGCACCTTCAATTCTCGTCCTTAGTGAAGTCACAGAACAATGTGGTCGTGCAGGAAAACTCTCCAACCAGCGTCCATGAACTTCTCGAATGTCCTGTCTGTACCAATTCTATGTACCCTCCAATTCACCAGGTGTGTCACTTTCTTCAATTATATTAATGGGTTGCTTTCAAATTTTGATCTTTATTGTTATTTTAGTACTTTTTGCTGGTTCCATTTGTGTGATTTTGAGGTGGGAGTTCATCTAATTGGTTTGGGTGAGTGGAAATGTAAAATTTGTGGGATTTGGGGATTTTAATGATGCAAGTTTGTTTAGAGAGAGAGAGAATCGTGGCATGTATTTATCAGTGTTCTATTCATGAGAAACTTTTTCAGTGGTTTGGGATCGGAGTAATTTCATGTGTTTGGGGATTTGGCGAACTGGGTATGGGATTTTCTGCATTTGAAGAATATGGTATAATTGTAGAATGGATCTTTTATAGTAATGGAACATGGGCTTTCTAATTTTCTTTTTCTTGCTTGAAGGATGTTGAGAGTGATTTATGTTATGTCTTGCTTTGAATTTATGCAGTGCAACTATGATATTAAAGATAGATTATTTGTTTGATGGTAATGTTGATTCTGGGGGGAAGTTTTTATATCTTCTTTATTTTGTTTGGCAGCCAGTTCTACATCACATTCTGGGGGATGCACCTAATGGGAATTATCTATTGTAGGAAATTTTTTTAGTTTGGATTTAGGGTCAGGAACATATAAACCCATAGCCTTATTGTAACATTTTAATTTAGCCATTTTCATTGCCATGTTTTGCTAATTTATTTTCCTTCGTCTCTTCTGTGATGCATATACTTAGATACTTGCTAGATTTTAAGTATACCCCTATCTTTAAATTACCATTTGAGATTTTCACTTGGAAATTATCTTCATGATATGACTAAAATATATATATGATCAAGCATATTTGAGCTTTCTGTTGAAACATTGTTTAACTTGTATAAGCCTAACATTTTAAACAAATTTAGGAAGCTTTTTTAAAGATGCAATGCTTCACTCTCATATAATCATCCTTCATTTGTTTGGTCCAAGCCACTATCATTTCTTAGAAAACTATTGCAAGTATAGAAGCTATATAAGATCGCATTTGGTAGTGCTGAAAAGCTGTCTAATTCCACTAATCTTGTTTTTAAGAGCGTCTCTGGCTGCTGTATATTCTAATCATAGCATTCAATCTTAAAAATTCAAGGTTTTCTTTATATGGTGTAACTTACGTTTTCTTAGTTCTGCTTTGTTGGAAATAGCTGACTGCTGACTTTATATTTTTGCAGTGCCATAATGGACATACACTGTGTTCAACTTGTAAAACAAGGGTACAAAACCGGTGCCCCACTTGTAGACAAGAGCTTGGAGATATTAGGTGTCTGGCATTGGAGAAGGTGGCAGAGTCACTTGAACTGCCCTGCAAGTATGACTTCTTGGGATGCATAGAGATTTTCCCTTACTACAGCAAACTTAAGCATGAGGCTCAGTGTAACTTTAGACCATACAATTGCCCATATGCTGGATCTGAGTGTCCGGCTGTTGGAGATATCCCTTTTCTGATAACCCATCTGCGGGATGATCACAAGGTAGACATGCACTCTGGCTGCACATTCAATCACCGTTATGTCAAGTCTAATCCCCGTGAAGTAGAGAATGCAACCTGGATGCTTACAGTAAGTGGAGATTATTTTTGAAGTTTCCATTTGGTTATTCAAATTTTTTTTTTCAACTTTCAATTTGCCAGATTTTTCTTCTGCATCTTAGAATATTTGCAGGCCCTCCAGGCTCCAACCACATGCTTTGTTATAATTTGGTGACATTTTAAGGATTTAGGAATCAAAGGCACCAGGATCAAATATGGAAAATGGTTTGATAAAAGAGACAATTAAGCATATTTTTTTCTTAAAATATTCAAGAAAACAAATAAAATATAAGCGTTTAAGAAAAGAATTAATTTTGCAAATAAGAAGATTATGATTGCTATCCTTTCTTTGTTGCTGTTAAGGCCAAGTTTAAGATAGGCAAGAAAAAAAGGAATAATGAATTGGTGGCTTTAGACAATGGCTACCAATGTCATATACACATGCCTGGAAGAAGTAAGAACTGACAGCAGTTTTCACCTGTGTTTTGTATAAAATTTTTCTTTCAATTAATGCAAAACTTGACATAACCTTGAAGCACTCCAATCTGCAAAATAAGTTTTAACGAAGATTATTGATTATTTTTGGCACTAATGGAACTTGGTATGATGTTTTTGCATTCCTAAGTTCCGAGCTTCCTTCTTTTTTTTTTTCTTTTTTTTTTTTTCTTCTTTTTTGGTCAGGTTTTTAATTGTTTTGGTCAATACTTCTGCCTGCACTTTGAGGCCTTCCTGCTTGGTGCAGCCCCAGTTTACATGGCATTCCTTCGTTTCATGGGTGATGAGACTGAGTCCCGGAACTACAGCTACAGTTTAGAGGTAGGGGCAAATGGCAGGAAACTGATATGGGAAGGCACCCCTCGAAGCATTCGGGATAGCCATAGGAAGGTTAGGGACAGTCATGATGGCCTAATAATCCAGCGTAACATGGCACTTTTTTTCTCTGGTGGAGAGCGAAAGGAGCTAAAGCTTCGGATTACAGGACGTATATGTAAGGAACAACAGAATCCAGATGGAGGGGCGTGCATACCCAATGTTTGCAGTTGAGGTATCTCAAAATCATGCGTTCTTCAGCCTTCCTGTGTTAGTATATGTCCTGTATGTGTTGATGCTTGCTGCATCTTTTTGTGTCAAATGTACACCATACCCATTTTGTTGCTGTAACTGATTAGATACTGAAGGATTCAGTTTTTGTATAATTAAAAAAGCTGCCTTTTTCTTTCTTTGCTTTTTCTTTTTTCTTTTTGTATTTTGTAGTTGTATTGACACATAAGACGGTTTACATAAGATATAATTTCTCTCTCTCCCATCACAAACACACAAGATTGCCAGGTGGTTGATATAATGGAATACCTGCAAAGATGCTTTCGAGAAACATTACAAGCCAAGTGCAAACAGTAACTTGCAGTGATAATTTTTTTAGCTGTCCATTAGGAGCATAGACAATATCTGTGCACGTACAGTTTGAAACAATTGTATATCATCATATACATGAGAGCTTTTTTCTCCCAACATCTCATTAAGTAAGTGATGCACTGAAAATAGCATTTGGACAAAGTATGGTTGGAACTTGGCCACCAATAATTTAGTTAGAATGCCCAGTTTTTAGAACATTGTTTTTTAAGGACTGGTACCTTGAAAGTGATTCAACAAATTCAGTTACAAAAGCAACTCTACAAGCAAAAACCATGGCACTTCATAAATAGTCATTATCCTATTTTCATAAGCTTGGAAATGCATTTTTGAGCAATAAGAGGGTAATTTATTTCAGAGATTTCAATCTACTCTTTACAATTTACAAACTATCCTAGCCCTCTTACTTCACCCCTTCATTGTTACTCTGCTATTATTCTATTACCACTTGGGACTTCAGTGAGTTAGGACTGGGGTTCCTTTAATTACATATTACTGCAACCACAAAACCTATGTAGCGGTAACAAAACTGGAGGCAGGAGGTATATCATACTGCACAGCAGGTCTCAAAATTTACAAGGGGTCTGGACTCCCTTTGAAATCTCGTACTTGCTTTTAAGCTGTTTCTTCCCCTCTACAGATTATATGTTTCACTGTCTCTTTCTCTGTCTCTCTCTGATGGTTACTATCAAACTCATTCCCTACAAATGATTTTTTTTGTTTTTTTTTTAGTTTCTTTGCCCTCTAGTTCTTGAAAGTTGAAATTACATGCTTTTACAGTAACTGTACATGAAATTTGACGCATGTTTTGGTAAAAAGTAAAAACTACATTGCAGAGCTCTTAACCTACAGGACTTTTGAGTTAAATCTACATTGCAGATCTCATCCAATAGATTGCAATAAAAATTCAAAAATAATTTACAGTTTCATAAAATTCTGTTTTTGTAGCAAACACCTCGGCATGAAGCAATGGAGCTATGACTCCTTGGCACTACCATACAAATTTACATTTACACCAAGTAGTACCATACAATTTACATTTAGGCAAAGCCCACCTAATTATGGCTCAAAGTTCTTATGATTCTCATTATATACAAATGCCTATATTAATGCTGTGCTGGGCCAGATTCCATAATGCTGTTGAAATTGCGAAAGATGAAAACAGCTGCCATTATAAAGATTTACCTTTTCCTTCTGTTGGGCTGCCTCAATATACTGCTCTGCCAGTTTCTCCACCTTCAACCCTTCCTTGATGAGAAAATTAGCAATCTTGGCTTTTCTGTGGTACTTCATAAGGCACCTTAGCATTCGTGATAGCCATAAGATTATAAGGTTAAGGACAGCCACAATGGCCTAATAAATATAATCCAGTGTAAGATGGCATTTTTTTTCCTTTGGTAGAGACCGAAAGGAGCTAAAGCTTCGAATTACAAGACGTATATGGAAGGAACAACAGAATATAGAAGGAGGGGTGTGCATACATGCTGTTTGCAGTTGCAGTATCTCAAAATCATGTTGTCCTCTTGTATCTTTGATGCCTGCTGCTTCTCTCCAATACGTTTGTATTATGTTTAATGAAGCTGGCTCTCTCTCTTTTCTTTTGGTATGTTGTTGTGCTGTAGTTGTTTTGACACTTAGACAACGCACATAAGATGTAATTTCCCTCTTATCAGTTATCACACACTTGTAATGGAATAGTTGCATAGATGCGTTTGAGAAGCATTACAAGTCAAGTGCAAACAGTTACTTGCAGTGATAATTTTTAGCTGCCCACTAGGAATATCTGTGCACATTCAAGTTTGTAATAAGGAGTGGTTCTAGGACCACAACTTTGAGGTCATAGATTTTCTCTTGTAACAAGTGTTGTGGACATTTGACTCTTTACCATTGGATATTTGACTCTCCTGAATCTCCCTACTCAATCTCAAGGTGGTTTGCCACCACCCTTTTTCCCCTAAGTTCTTCTATGGACAAACACTCTTGCACACACTTTGACATAACTTGCACATTTGTCAATATGTGATTGGATGACATCAGCTACACATGAAGCCAACCACTGATACTTGTGAAAATTAATACAATCACCAATTGACATATGTACTAGTTGTGGCAAAGTCTGTGCAAGAGTGCGTGTCTCTAGAAAAAAAAAGGCCCTCTCCCTTCCTCTCTACCCAAATCTAAGCATTTTTTACCGTTGTCGATATCTACGATTGAGAATGAATGGATGTGGATAGAGAGAGGGAAAAGAAACCTGTGTGGGATTTAGCAGTAAGAATTAGCTGAAGTTGTAGCAAAGAATAATTCTAGTACCACACACTTTCACACACCTTTTGGTCGCTATCCTATGTGATAGACTATAATTGGTTGTTTGTCACTTTCACATGTACCTACTATTTTTTCTCCACCACTCACAGTCAAACACATATGACAGTTGTGGCAAAAAGTTTGTGAGAGTATGTGGCCCTAGAATTATTCTATAGCAAATTGGGTTTTTGATGTTTCAGGATTTTCTAAGTTCTTAAAATTCTAGTGAAACAAGTCCTATGTCATTTTGCATTTCTACAAGCCCAATACAATAAGTATCTCAAAGTTGAAAAGAGAATTTGATTTCAACAGTATTTTTTTTTTTTTTTTTTCGGGTACTATGATTAAAGTAATATGAAAACTTTGATTGTATTGGATCAAAAAATCCCAGGGGCATAGGAAAAAGTTTTTTCTATGCCCACTGGGTGTTTTGACCCAGTATTAGTACCCCAAATAAAACCTTCAACAGCAGCAGGTTTTTTATTTGGGGGTACTAAGATCAATGTAGAATGAAACTTCAACAACTTGTATCCAATGGTACACATTTAAAGGGTTTTACTAATGTACATGCTCTTAGGGCATACATTAACAATCCATTTTAGAAAACTTTTTATGAGAAATTCAATTTTCCATAAAAAGTTTCCTAAAATGGATTATTAATTAATGCCCTAAGGGCATACATTATTGGACCCTACATTTAATTCAAGTTTTGTTGAGTTTTAAAAAGCACAATAACCAAACATTCTCAAATTGTTGAAGATTGATTTAAAAAATATTGAGAATCTTTAATTATTGCATTCATTATAACTCAGAAAAACTCCAGTTAATATATACAATTGAGAAATGCTAGGGACACAAAAAATTTCACAACTTTTGCCACAACTTGTCATGTGGCGAGTTATGAGTGGTGGAGGTGTGGACCCACCATTTGACCTTCACCATTCATAGCTTGCCATGTGACAAGTTGTGGCAATAGTTGTGGGATTTTTTGTGTCTCTAACATTTTCCTATACTATTTGGTATCAAATTGTTGAATCTTTTTATTGTACATTGATACTACCTGATGAAAAGCTTGTATTTTTCACTCTTGAGAGATACTTGAGTATGTAATACACTTATAGAATTACTAAAAGAAACTTATTAATTTAAGATATCTTGGCCTGAAATTTTATTGAAACCTGAATTCATTACAAAACTCTACTCACTTGCTGAATCTTTGAACTTTGGATGCTCTTATTTTATATATAAAATGTTTCTAAAGGACGCTTCATTGGAAAAGGAAAAAATATGACTCACTTGGCATTTCATGGTAAGAGAACATTTCTAGTGAGATAGGTCTCATTGAAAAATAAAAAATGTTTCTTGTGAGACTGATATTGTGATATGTCAAGAAGTTGCATGTAAGATACAAACAAGAAGAAGCACAAATCTTATGGAGATACAAACAAATATTTGTCTATGATGGTATAAGCTTTCGACATGACTACAAGAATAGTAGACCAATAGTACCAAAAAGATCACTTTTAAGGGATCAAAAGAGTCAAAATTGCGGAGGTAACTTCAGATTTTGCACAAAATCAAACTGGAGACAAAAGCAGACAAGGTGAACAGATTGAGGTTTTCCTCAAACCCCAAAATCTGCACAATTTAAAAATGGAACCTTAGAAGTTAGCAAAAATGAATTTGGGAAAACAAAAAATATATACAAGAGAGGATTCTCTGGATATGTTTCTGAAACTTGAAAGTCTATCCAGAATACAAAAACTCAATTCAAATGTTTCTCATTTTCAGCACAACACTCACACAAACTATCAAAAGTTTCATAATATACAACTATAGATCAACAAAAAAGGACCAACACTAAAAAAAATATTGAGATCTACAGCCATTTCAATGGTTTATAATCAGCACAACACCCACATGAAATATCAAAGTTTCATCATATACAACTATATATCATAGCAAAAAGACCATTACTTAAAAAAATTTGAGATCTACAGCCATTTCAGTGGTTTACAAAATCTCAATGGAAAAAAAAAAAAAATTAATTAAACAAATCTACCAGTATAAGGGAGGAAATTCAATGGCATCTATCACAGTGAAAACTCTAATAATCCATCTAACATGATGAGATCCCATTCAAAAATAAGAATTGAACCATCAAAATTTCATGACACAACCTAACAAAATCCCCCAAGCAGCTTAAGCCCAAATCGTACCACACAAAACCTAGCTAAACACCACAAATATCTTGGAATCTAGAGCTTCTTTTCCACTTCTAAGTTCTATAAGTTAATAAAGAAAAAAAAAATTAAAGTAACTTTTTTTAAGCTTCAATTATGCAAATATACAATCTTGAATTAAAAAATGCTGCAACTTTATACAATTCATTCACAGCTAAACCCAAAAATTTTAATAAAAAATAAAGAATTGGTTCTGGGTTTTGAGAAACGTACAAATTAGCAGAATTTATTGCAGCAAATCCTGGTGCAAAGAGAAAGAACCCCATGTCGATTTCTCTTCTATCTAGGATAAGGAGAAAAAAAAAAAAAAGGGATCAGGGTTTTACAAAGCTTCAAAAGTTGAATATAAAATAAAGGAACCAAATGCGAGAAGAAGTACACGCCATTTCATTTTTCGCCGAGAGCTTTCTCTTTGTGTTCTTGAAGTTGAACCTCTTTCTCTCTCCTGATTTTTGTCCTTGAAATTATGAAGCTCTACTTAAAAGAGAAAGTGGATTGAGATCCGGCGCAGTATGAATAGAAAAATTAAAAGGTTGAGATTAAAAATGTTAAAAGTTACTTTTAAATCCGGACCGTTTCTTTTTTTTTTTTTTTGGAGAGATTTCCATCCTATTGTAACAAGCTCTTTAAACATATTCTTTATCATCAGGTTAAGACAGTAATCAATTTTTAGTGTAGACAGAAATTGAACTCCAGATCTCTTATACAACCATCAGAGACTTTACCAGTTAAGTTAACTAAAACCCACAGAAATATCTCTGCTCTGTTTCGACCTAAAATAAATAAATAAACATATTCTTATATAAGATAAAATTTTCAATTCAAAGAAGTAAATAACTAAATATTAGTCTTCTAAACATTAAAAAAAAAAATGTATTACATATTTATTTTTTTTAGTTGAATAATTGTGAGGCACATGTGTCTGATGGCCTCGGCCCATTATGTAGCAGGCCCGAGGCCCAGGCCGAGGAGCACAGGCTATTCAGGGCCAAGGTGAGGGAAAGCCTTTTTTCCCAATTCACACCGAGGACCACCTTATCCTCGGCCTGACGAAGGTGATTTTGGGGAGAGACTAACCCCAAAGTAAGCTGTCACTCTCACATTTAATGCATTCAACTAACTCCCCCTGGCCGCATTAATGGGGAGGTAACCCCTTGGCAGGATAACGTTGATCAGAGTGAACCACTTGAGTACCGATAAGGCCTCTGATGGGACGGACGGCCAGAAAAGAAGGCAAATAGATGATCAACAGATGGAAGGAGGGGATAGGAAGATGAAAACTATAAAAGAAAAGTTAGTAAAGTAAAAAGGGGGGGAGAAAAAAATAGAGAACAAGAAGGCCTCCTCGGCCACAGGCCGAGGAGCATCCCCCATTGGTAAAGAAACTCTTAGCATTTTTTTTATAAGAAAGTTCATGCTTGGTGATCGATGGCCAGCACCTAAACCTTTCACCCCACTCTCTATAAATGTATTGTTTGGGCTTATTGGGCTGAAAACCCATCACTCAGGGTCAATCCAAACTGGGTCCATACAATTGGCGCCGTTTGTGGGAAGGATTAGGGGGCTGGCCGGCGCACCAGGTAAGTATTCTAAGTTCTAAGTATTCGTTTTATAGTAAGTTAAAAAAAAAAGGGTATATGGAAGATTTGGCAGTAAAAAAAAAGAGAGAAAACAAAATGTGGGGCCCATGTGCCTGATGGCCTCGGCCCATCATGTAGCAGGCCCGAGGCCCAGGCCGAGGAGCACAGGCTATTCAGGGCCAAGGTGAGGGAAAGCCTTTTTTCCCAATCCACACCGAGGACCACCTTATCCTCGGCCTGACGAAGGTGATTTTGAGGAGAGACTAACCCCAAAGTAAGCTGTCACTCTCACATTTAATGCATTCAACTAACTCCCCTGACCGCATTAATGGGGAGGTAACCCCTTGGCAGGATAACGTTGATCAGAGTGAACCACTTGAGTACCGATAAGGCCTCTGATGGGACGGACGGCCAGAAAAGAAGGCAAATAGATGATCAACAGATGGAAGGAGGGGATAGGAAGATGAAAACTATAAAAGAAAAGTTAGTAAAGTAAAAAGGGGGGG
>NW_027069676.1:807862-838681 GCF_002906115.3 Quercus suber | reverse complement strand
CATAGAAAAATTACATATTACAATCAGAGGCTCAGGTAGGCCTGTTTTACAAGCAAATTTACGAGCTAATAGCCACCTGCTATTCCTACAATCAGAGGCCCAGGTGAGCCGTCCTAAGAAGAAACTGGCCGGAGAGAAGTCTCAACCCGTGCTTTTATTGGCACCAAGAGAATGGGAGGCTTGACAAGGGGTGGAGGAGGTGAAGGACAATCCTGTCTCCAGGCCCCCAACAACTTCCCTCTCGGCTAGGCGGAGCTGGAACAAAGAGAGGAGCAGATGCAGGGGCTCTGGGATACCCTCCCCCATGATGTTCCCTCGATTCTCTCCGTTCCTCTCAAGTGTTGGCCGTTGGAGACGGCAACACTCGAGCACCGCCCATGAGGTGAATTCGCACGCCTTCCTCGTCGGGGTGTGAGTTAGGTTCTCTAGCAACATCCCTCTGGATATACCTCGAAGGGCACCATCAGGGTTACGCCTAGACTCTGCCGCACCGAAAGCCAGTGGGGGCTGCGGCCATACCGATTTTTGTCAGTCCCGGTAACAACTCCGGCGGGGTTGTTAAAAGGGCATGGGAAGTTGGAAGAAAGTGTTTTGTTCTGTTTGTGTTGAGAGGTTCATGGGTTGTGGAGGAACCATCTCCTTACTTTATATAGGGGATGGGGATTTGGTGAGAATTAATTCATGCAAAGTTCGAAAAGAGTATTATCAGCTGGGTCAGTAATGAAGTCGCCAATTTCCAAGGAGGCCACGGACGGTTGGACTTGTGTCAATTTACGAGGACATTAATGAAGGTGCGTTTCGCGCACCGGAGCGTCGAGCGCGGAACACGAACGGACAAAGGGGCGCTTCATAAATGAAAAAGGTGGGGCCTCGAGTTAGAGGTGAGATTAATGCCACGTGTAAAGATCATAATCTGACGCAAAGAATAATCATCTCCAGTAAAGCGATCTGAGGACAAACCTCCACTTACAAAAAAATTGAAGTGATAGACAGAGCCAAGGTATTGCATGGTCCTCGGACCCAAACCTATGGTAAAACTACACACACCATTATACCTGGGTACTAGACAGAGCCAAGGTATTGCATGGTTCTCGGACCCAAACCTATGGGAAACTAGATACTTACAGGGAAAATAGAAGTGGTAGACAGAACCAAGGTATTGCATGGTCCTCGGACTCAAGCCTATGGTAAAACTACACACACCATTATATCTAATACTTACAAAAAAAATGAAGTGGTAGACAGAGCCAAGGTATTGCATGGTCCTCGGAACCAAACCTATGGTAAAACTACACACACCATTATACTTGGGTACTAGACAGAGCCAAGGTATTGCATGGTCCTCGGACCCAAACCTATGGGAAACTAGATACTTACAGGGAAAATAGAAGTGGTAGACAGAACCAAGGTATTGCATGGTCCTCGGACTCAAGCCTATGGTAAAACTACACACACCATTATATCTAATACTTACAAAAAAATTGAAGCGGTAGACAGAGCCAAGGTATTGCATGGTTCTCGGACCCAAACCTATGGTAAAACTACACACACCATTATACTTGGGTACTAGACAGAGCCAAGGTATTGCATGGTCCTCGGACCCAAACCTATGGGAAACTAGATACTTACAGGGAAAGAAAGTGGTAGACAGAACCAAGGTATTGCATGGTCCTCGGACTCAAGCCTATGGTAAAACTACACACACCATTATATCTAATACTTACAAAAAAATTGAAGTGGTAGACAGAGCCAAGGTATTGCATGGTTCTCGGACCCAAACCTATGGTAAAACTACACACACCATTATACCTGGGTACTAGACAGAGCCAGGTATTGCATGGTCCTCGGACTCAAATTTATGGGAAACTAGATACTTACAGGGAAAATAGAAGTGGTAGACAAAACCAAGGTATTGCATGGTCCTCGGACTCAAGCCTATGGTAAAACTACACACACCATTATATCTAATACTTACAAAAAAAAATTGAAGTGGTAGACAGAGCCAGGTATTGCATGGTCCTCGGACCCAAACCTATGGTAAAACTACACACACCATTATACCTGGGTACTAGACAGAGCCAAGGTATTGCATGGTCCTCGGACCCAAACCTATGGGAAACTAGATACTTACAGGGAAAATAGAAGTGGTAGACAGAACCAAGGTATTGCATGGTCCTCGGACTCAAGCCTATGGTAAAACTACAAACACCATTATATCTAATACTTACAAAAAAAATTGAAGTGGTAGACAGAGCCAAGGTATTGCATGGTCCTCGGACCCAAACCTGTGGTAAAACTACACACACCATTATACCTGGGTACTAGACAGAGCCAAGGTATTGCATGGTCCTCGACCCAAACCTATGGGGAAACTAGATACTTACAGGGAAAATAGAAGTGGTAGACAGAACCAAGGTATTGCATAGTCCTCGGACTCAAGCCTATGGTAAAACTACACACACCATTATATCTAATACTTACAAAAAAAATTGAAGTGGTAGACAGAGCCAAGGTATTGCATGGTCCTCGGACCCAAACCTATGGTAAAACTACACACACCATTATACCTGGGTACTAGACGGAGCCAAGGTATTGCATGGTTCTCGGACCCAAACCTATGGGAAACTAGATACTTACAGGGAAAATAGAAGTGGTAGACAGAACCAAGGTATTGCATGGTCCTCGGACTCAAGCCTATGGTAAAACTACACACCCATTATATCTAATACTTACAAAAAAAATTGAAGTGGTAGACAGAGCCAAGGTATTGCATGGTCCTCGGAACCAAACCTATGGTAAAACTACACACACCATTATACTTGGGTACTAGACAGAGCCAAGGTATTGCATGGTCCTCGGACCCAAACCTATGGGAAACTAGATACTTACAGGGAAAATAGAAGTGGTAGACAGAACCAAGGTATTGCATGGTCCTCGGACTCAAGCCTATGGTAAAACTACACACACCATTATATCTAATACTTACAAAAAAATTGAAGTGGTAGACAGAGCCAAGGTATTGCATGGTTCTCGGACCCAAACCTATGGTAAAACTACACACACCATTATACCTGGGTACTAGACAGAGCCAAGGTATTGCATGGTCCTCGGACTCAAATTTATGGGAAACTAGATACTTACAGGGAAAATAGAAGTGGTAGACAAAACCAAGGTATTGCATGGTCCTCGGACTCAAGCCTATGGTAAAACTACACACACCATTATATCTAATACTTACAAAAAAAATTGAAGTGGTAGACAGAGCCAAGGTATTGCATGGTCCTCGGACCCAAACCTATGGTAAAACTACACACACCATTATACCTGGGTACTAGACAGAGCCAAGGTATTGCATGGTCCTCGGACCCAAACCTATGGGAAACTAGATACTTACAGGGAAAATAGAAGTGGTAGACAGAACCAAGGTATTGCATGGTCCTCGGACTCAAGCCTATGGTAAAACTACACACACCATTATATCTAATACTTACAAAAAAAATTGAAGTGGTAGACAGAGCCAAGGTATTGCATGGTCCTCGGACCCAAACCTGTGGTAAAACTACACACACCATTATACCTGGGTACTAGACAGAGCCAAGGTATTGCATGGTCCTCGGACCCAAACCTATGGGGAAACTAGATACTTACAGGGAAAATTGAAGTAGTAGACAGAGCCAAGGTATTGCATGGTCCTCGGACCCAAGCCTATGGTAAAACTACTACACACACATTATATCAAATACTTATAGAAAAATAGAAGTACGGGCATAACCAGAGTGTTGCATGGTCCTCGGACTCAAACTCATAGAGAAAATAACTATCTAGAGAAAACAAAGCGTTACTTAGAATCAAGCTATTCTACGATCTTTAGATTTATATTCGAAGGATAACAGATAGTTTCGCGAGGCGAACTCCAAAATAGAATACGAATGTTGGGCAGAATACAATAGTAAAATAAACAAAAGAAAAGAAAATATCATTGGTTGGAAGCGAAGTATTAAGTATTCAATTCAAAAAGAAAGTATATAAATCCCTTACAATGCCACTGAGGCAAGAAACAAAATGAGATAAAAGAGAAGATAAACAAATTCATCCTACGCCGTATACTAGTCTCCTCAATTCAATGAGCAAATTAAGTGAATAGGTAAATCAAAAGGTCTGGGCCAAGGCCTAAGGGCTTGATTTCAAAAGGTCCGCCGGAGGACTTGCCATGTCTTGTGGCATTCCCTGACCCTCGGTTGCAACTTCCCCCAACACTCTTTGGGGCTCAACCTCCTCGGATGGTTGATCAGTTAACGGCACATCCTCAGCGGTCATATCCTGACTTTCAACCGATGGTACTGAGGATCCCTCCTCAGGAGCAGCAGGTGCAATCTCGCGAATGGCAATAGGGTAATATACCCTGTCCTCCCTTCTAAGCTCAGATGAGGCATCAACCCCTGCTTGGTTGAGGGCTTCATGCCAGGTTTGAGAGCAATAATGCCTGCACACTGCAGGAACTTAAGCCCGAAGGATGGCTTCAGTCTTAGCCACCCCTTCTGTGAAAGCATCTTCCTCTGCCTTTTCCACAGAGCGCTCAGCGTCTGTTTTCACAAAAACCGCCTCGTCTCTGGCTCTCACAGCCTCGTCTCTTGCATACTCGGCAACACTTTTTCATGGATTGCCTTGGTCAAATTTCCCTTCATATAGGTAATGTCCTCTTTGGCCTTTTGTAATTGACCCTCAACATCTTGCAAGCGGTTAGTTTGATCCTCAGCTTGCTTCCTGACCACGGCTAGGTCAGAGACAGCAGTATCCCTGGCCTTCGCCATTTCTGCCAGATCCTCGGTCGCCTTTTTCAGGTCGGCCTCAGATCTCTTAAGAGTATTGGCCGCCTCCAGGAACTTATCGCGCTCTTGCGCTAAGGCATGGCTATGGTCATCAACCTCTTCGCCCAACTTGAAAAGGGCCTGGATAGCCTGCCAGTAAAAACAAGCAACTCTGTAAAGAGAAAGAAAAATACTAAGCGACAAAATTTTTAGTAAAATGAATAGGTGCCAAGGGACCTACCATGCCTAGATATTTCTTAAGGTCGAGGACAACCTCTACCCCACTCATTTTCTCTAACTCGGCCATATCAGTGGGAAGAAGAAGAGATTTCTCTAGGGCCTCGGCCACGAGAGCCCCTCGTCTCCTTGAGACTCTCGTATTGACGCGTTATCCATTAGGGGCTGATCATAGAGCATGGCAGCAGGCAGCCATGCTTGAGCCTGGGGCTGCTGGGTGGCCTTCTTGCTCTTCCTTTGATCACCAAGCTTCAATTGCTTTGGAGGCCTGCGAGTCCTACCCTCCTCGGGCGAAGAATGAGATTTACTCCCATCCATTGGCTCCTTACCCTTAGAAAGTCTTTTCCTTTTCGGGTCAGGAGACTCAGTAGGAGGGGCTGTTACTGTAGGAACGGAAGACGACCTGGTTTGCATGGTTGGGATCCGGGGCTGAGGTGCTGGGGGCTGGGGCTGCGACTCCCCTGGTACATCCTTCTTGGAACCGCCCTCAAGCAGGTCAAGAAGATTGGTCTGGGGCTGTCTTTTTAAATCCATCTCAGCCTGAGTACCAACTTTTAAGGACTGAAGATCGGTTTCGGACAAGTGAGGGTCTCCTAGGTCACCGGGAGGATCCTCGGACTGATCAACTAAGTCAAACACACTATATTCGTCCTCGGAGGAACTCAATTCAACCACCTCCCTTGCTTTCTTAGATGGTCCTTTCTCGGCCACCGTTACTTGCCGGGATGAAGAGGGACCTGATAGCGGAATACCTTCAGGTATGTAAGACCCCTCAGTAAAAGCAAAACCGCTCTCCACCACGGTAATCTGCGTAAGCCGAGGGTCACGAGCTCTAATTACGTGCTGCGGAACTGGGAATGACGTCTGAGCTGGGTCGCATCCGAGGATTTTATGAGTAGCTCTGACTTGGTTATCAGGTTCGTTCAAGAAAAGTTCCGACCTGAGAACGGTTTCCAAATCCGCCTTATTAACCAGGTGGAAATGACGTGCAAAGGCGTGTGGATCTGCGAAAAGAAAAGCGAAATTCCTATGGTTAATCAACCAAATCGAGTATGTAGGTATAAAACTTGAAAATGTTGAGACCTAGATTATCTTGTATTTCGGATGCCCTACCTGGCTCCCCCTCTACGGTTGGGCAATGAAAGCCGTCGTGCCACTCTCCCGACACTATGAGGAAATCTTGGTTCAACCCCTTATTGGAATCAGGAAGACACTGGATAAGACGAACCCTATCGTCCTTGTCTTCATATAATATGTCTTACCCCTCAGGTGATGAAGGTTGTAACACCAATTCACATCATGTGAGTCAGTCTCAGCCCCATTTTCTCATTCAGGGTATCTACACACCCTAATATCCTAAATACGTTCACAGCACACTGAGTAGGAGCCAGGCGGAAATGCCTAAGGTAATTGAGGGTCACCGGCCTCATAGGGATTCTCATCCCTCCTTCTACAAAAGCGACTATTGGGATCACGACCTCACCCTCTCTCCTCCTAAGGTACCACTCTCCCTCTTCGCAGTACTTCAAATTCACATTATTGGGTATTCCATAGTCAACAATGAATTTGTTCATCATCTCATCGGACTCGACCAACTTCTTAAACTTACCCATTCCCCAAAGACAACTAAAAGTTCTAAAAGAGAAAAGGAAGAATGAAATCAAGGAAATTTGGGGTCACTAGAAAAAGAAGACTTACAGAAGTATGACGATACCCTTCAGATAGTATGCAAGTCGAACCAGATTCAAACTATATGCATCAATAATTATAAGCGCGAAAATGATGAAACCAGGCGATTCAAACAGGTATTTATACTCTCCCTTAAGTTCCCCAAATGAAACCGCTTGCTCATAAAAGCAAAAGATCATGCCGTTGAAAGTGGGAAACGTGGTGCCGCCAAAATTTAATGTGGGCACCCATTAAGTCTTGAAACGCTAAAAACGCGCATCGGGCAGTCAAAAAGCCGCCAGCATCAGTATAAACCGAAGTGGGGCAATTCGTCCAATGGACCCGCATGTATCAAAACCCTCCTCCCCGTTCGAGGGAACGTGCAGCAGAGTTTTGAGGGGCTATTTGTGGGGCCCATGGGCCTGGTAGCCTCGGCCCATCATGTAGCAGGCCCAAAGCCCATGCCGAGGAGCACAAGCTATTTTGGACTAAAGGGGGGGAAACCTATTTTCCCAATCCACGCCGAGGACTACCTTATCCTCGGCCTGACAAAAGTAATTTTGAGGAGAGGCTAACCCCAAAGTAAGCTGTCACTCTCGTATTTAATGCACTCAACTAACCCCCCTGGCCGCATTAATGGGGAGGTAACCCCTTGGCAGGATAACGTTGATCAGAGTGAACCACTTGAGTACTGATAAGGCCTTTGATGAGATGGACGGCCAGAAGAAAGGCAAATAGATGATCAACAGATGGAAGCAGGAGATAGGAAGATGAAAACTATAAAAGAAAAGCTAGTAAAGCAAAAAAAATGGGGGGGAGAAAAAAAGAATAATAAGGCCTCCTCGGCCACAGGCCGAGGAGCATCCCCCCTATTTGTAAAGAAACTCTTAGCATTTTTTATAAGAAAAGTTCATGCATGGTGATCGACGGCCAGCGCCTAAATCTGTCAACCCATTCTCTATAAATTTATTGTTGGGCTTATTGGGCTGAAAACCCATCACTCAGGGTCAATCCAGATTGAGTCCCTACAATAGCATATAAAAATATAATATTATTCTATTAAATAGCATGATTTGGATAATTTGGTATTTATTGTAATTTGGTATTTATTCTATTACACATCATGATTTTTTATAGTGCTCAATTTAGATGTTAACTATGAGACTTTACTAATTTTTGTTTATTTTTCAATCCTTTGTAGTGGAAAAAGTACTCTTAATAGTTGTATTAAAAGTATTCTATAAGGCCATTTATTTAGAGAACAGGAAAGGTTAGCCAATCGAAAATAATCAGATGGGTGACAAATTTTAGCTTTTGCAATTTTACTTTAATTGTTATTATTATTTTATAACAATGCATATATAGAAATTTAATTCTTAAATTTTGCTAATATTTGTTTATTTGATAATATGTTTTGGGTAGATGAAATTACAATTTCTGCAAAAAAAAAATAATAATAATAAAATAAAATAACCTTAATAGATTATCAACAACAAATTGTTTTTCCTAATTGGTCGATTAATCATTGTTAAGTTTATTAATGTTCTTAGTTACGTTTTTCGGTGTTTTGGATTGTAGGCAAAAAAACTAAGGTTTGAGAAAGTTTGTTTAAAATTAAAGAATAATTTCCAAATTTTATATTCTTTTTAATAATTCACAAACTGGTATAAATAAATTTTATTAAAAAATGAATTTTTTCGTTAACTTGCTTTTTGAATTTTTGAGAAAAATTGTATTATTTTCATTTTGGTATGACAAAATTTATATTTATAATTTATGATTGTTCTTATATTACATTTATGATTGTTCCTATAATAAATAAGAATATGATTATGATATACCTTACTCTTTATTAAATTAGTTTAAATTGTAAAAAAAAAATAATAATAATATTACTTATCCCAAAAAAAAAAAAAAGTTAGATGTTGATATTGATTTTGCTGCTTTATATAGATACTGAAAACAGTGTTGACTGTGTTGATAACTCTGTAGTTGACATCAAATGCTCTAATTTAGTTGATGTTACTATTGAAAAGTCTTTTTATGGTTCATAAGATAATGAATCTTCTGAGTGCTTCAAATGCCCTTTAGAGAAGGTAATTCCTTCATTCGTTTGGCGTAAAGTGTCTATAAAGATGTGGTTTGTTGTGGTTTCTCACAACTCCAATATGTAAATGATCTTAAAACTTTCAGTACTATCAAGTTTGCAACACAGCGGTTCACCAAGTAATATTGCTACAATAATTTGATACTTTTTAGCTACTCGTTTTATTTTAGAGACTGTGACAACTAAAACAAGTTAGTATTTTAAGTTGCTGCCTCCTTTAAGTCCTTAGCAAACATTGATCAAATGTTATTGCTTATAATTAATATTTTTGGTCCCTTTTGTAGTAAAGCCAAAATTTTTCCAGGAAGTAATTTCGTTAAATTATTAGTAGATTATTCTACTAGAGCTCAAATTACCACTTAAAAGTCTAACAATTTTTAATATACTTTTAGGCTTTTATTTATGACCTTCACAATGAGTTGCACTCATGATTTGCATACTGCAGAGAATGATGAAGCCGGTGATGTACTACACTGTATTACTTTTGAAATGCTGTGTGCTTAATGGCACTTTGCATGCTTCTCCCATGGAGTTTAAGTTGAACCATTGCTATGTTCCTGCTACTTGTGTACAAGTCTATCATATCGGATTGCTGCATTATTCAAGAGCTACTGTTGCATTAAGGCAGCATCAATCAAGTATTACTGTTGTATTTAGTGATGAAATACTCATTGACTACTGTAATAATTAATCAGTAGTTGAAATTTACAAGAGATGTGAAATGATTCCTTTTTCTTTTTCTTTTTCTTTTTTCTTTCTACACATTGTATAATACATTTGATTAATCAAATTTATAATTATTCTCTTTTTTTCATTTTTCTTTTTCTTATTATTTCTTCCTTCTCTCCGATTAAGTTACTTTTTTAGGAAAACATTTAAAGAATATAAGTTGCTTTGTAAGGAATACATTTAAAGATAAAACATAACAAATAAATAAAATAAAAAATTCCCGCACATTGTGCGGGTTAAAAGCTAGTCAATATAAAAGCAGAGACCTCATGTGGGAAAACATGTAGTTCTGCTAAGTGGTACATTCTATGCAAAGAGAATTGAAATATTCTTAAGCGCCACATCAGAGATAAGAACAAATTAAATACTGACTTTTTGTTTTATTTGGTTCAATATTTCAAGACTTTTCTAATTACCAAATAAATATTTTTTGTATCATTTGGTTCAATGTTTCAAGATTTTTCATTCCTCATACATACACACAAAATTCTTTGCATTTTAATTCACTATTTTCACCTCTTACACTTCTACCCCTTTATATATATATATATACACACACACACACACCTACCTATAGCCCTTCATGTCATCACATGTCAAATACACATAGACCAAAAATAATGTCATTTACCTTCAATCTTTCAACAACAGCTACCTAGCTCTAACATTGTTGTCTCATCTAATTCTAACCCATATGACTTGGCTACAATCAAGGAAGTGGTGCTTGCATTTTATATCAAATAACAATGACAATTACAATTTTGATGTTAAGGTTGAATGCTGTAGATTTATGGGTTTTGTAAATGATATGATTGATTGTGGGTGTTTGGGATATGTATTTTGTTTTAAAATTAAGGAGAAAAAGAAAGATGTATTCTCTATATATATCGATTTCTATTTTATAATATTTCTCCAAAGTTTTTTTTTTAAATTTCTCATTACTTCAATTAAATAATTATAAAGTATATGTGTGTGCAATTTATAATTGTTACTTTTTATAAAGAACTCATTTCTAATAAAATTCTATAACAATTATGATATAATACATATATAACATATTCTTCAAAACTATCTTACATAACATATAACAACATTATTTGTGCGTCGCACAGGTAACCTGCTAGTTAAATTAAGTGTAAGGGATTTGACCAAGAAGTATATTCAAACATGATTAAGAGCACCAAGTCCTGTGTTATTTGGGAGATTTTCTGTTAATGCATATTTGAGATTCAAGTATTATCTTGGGAGTGTACTTTGTCTTGAGAAAAGTCTAGATGATTTAATCTTTCTGGAGATTGTTGGATTATTGAGTGATTGGCTCAATGACTAAATATGTTCAATTGGGAGATCTCATTTTGAAATTCAAATTTCTAGGATTAAAATTTTGGAGCATTACAGTTTGGCTCTGCAAATCATTGCCAAGATGTCAAATACAGGGAAAAGGGTGCACATTTTGAGGGCTGATGAGAACTTGCTTGATGCTTATTTGAAGCATCATTTTTAAACCAGTCTCAGCCCTCATGGGTCAAACTTTGATGGTCATAATTCTGTAATTGGAGCAACAAATTGAGCTGACATACACCATGTATTTAGAATGTATTTGAGTAACTATAAAGAGAGTAATTGGTTTTCCAAAGTTCGTACAATGAAGCGCCTTGATGATGTTGACCTTCGGAAGGTAGCGAAGGAAACTCGTCCATGCTGGTGTTGACCTTCAGCTTGCACTGAAGCTGCATTACAAATGCATTTGGGAGAAGATAGGTTTGAAAGACTACAAAGATGAAAACATTAATGCTGAGATTCCCATTTCTAACGTCAATATGGCGAGAACTTGAATGCTACGCTCTTGGGACAAGTAATGCATCTGTTTTTTTGTGACAAAATGGCTGGAAGACAATGGTGGGCTTAAGATTGTTAAAAGGGAAGCATCAAGAAATGGTTCAATATGCAATGGTACTTCCTACAAAGTAGGAGAAATATGGTTGGTCACCTTCAAGATAAGTTCTTTGGTACCATACTTCTGGAAAAACTCTTCTTACGCACGCAAATGTTAATGCTTGTCAATAAATTTCATTAGCATCAGCAGTCTTAGCTACTCACATGTTCAAAGAGATAAGAGGACAATGTTAGAGATGTCTTTGACATAGTCCGTCAACCAGCATCATATCCTTTTTCTTAATGAACTGAACTCCATTGCCAATTGAGAGTGAAAACAGAATGGAGAAGCTAGTGTGCTGCAGTCAAAATTCTGAGCCAGCAGCAAACTAAAATGGATTAATTACCATTCAACAGGCCCCTAATCGATTATTTTACCTTCCTTTACCAGATGATAGGCCACGGATACAAGTTTTCATTACTTTTTACTATGATTGTCCTAATCAAAAACATTGATCTTGCAGCCTTTGCCAAGCATACAGGGAGCTGAATCAAAGCAAACGTTCCTGCATGCATTCAAGACGATTGAAGAATATTTAAGTCATGGAAGAGATGCCAAAGGACCCTTATTTGAAAAATAAAAATTAGAACAAAAGCTTTCAACAAAAAGCAGAAGCTTCATCTTAGAGTTGGATAGATCTGGTTTCTATTTTCTGTTAGCTCATCACATTTTTTGACAGTTACACTCCATTTGTTTAGGTGGAAAATGCTTTCCGTATTTTCTTGTAATTTGTACAACAGAAAACACCAGTCAGCGAAAAAACGTTTTAAGTGATCAACTGAAAACAAGCCCAATAAATGGAAAACCATTTTCCACTTTCAAGAGTAAAACATGTTTTCCAAAACATCACATACTCAACAAACTTTCCACAATTTAATTGATTGTTAACTTTTTTTTCCAAATGACATCTATGCTCAAAACAATAAATTTACCACTTAGTTTTGTGCAGATACAAATTCAGACTTGGTTTTCCCATTTGAGGCTCCAAGTGGCCAAAACCAAATCCTACTTGGGGTATGTTTTCATGAGTGAAGGTTTCTATTCATATTTTTATTTGGAATTAACAAGAAATATTAATGATTTTTTATGTAAGTCAAATAATAGAACAATAAAATTTCTATCTTCATTTACAGTCATTGTGCAAAAAAAATACCAAGTAATGTTAGTATGCAGGAGAATGCTTACCTACTATAGTTTTTCTATGCACCTTAAAGAATATCAAACATATTATTCCCCCCTTATAGATACAATTAGGTTAAAATTCAATTCAACAAACTTAAATGGTATTAATATAACTTAGTAAGGTTGGGGCAAGATTTCAAACCACAAAAAAATGGTCGTAAAGCTAAATATAAAGATTAATTGTCTGTCACAAAACCAAACTGAACCATCAAAACTAAATTAAGACGGGCTAGCTTTTGGGTTGAGTATGTGTTGATCAAGTATGTTACGATTAGAGAGTTGTAGTTAGTGATTTAGTCACTAGATTGGTGAATTGTGCTGTGGTAATTCGGAATTTTATTTTATTTATTATTACTTCTAAGAGCAATCACATTATAAATATATGTGATCCCTTGATGTTAGTGGCTCATGAATAACACCTAGCTGGTGGTCAAGTCTTCAAATCGGCTTAACTTAACTGTTTCTTCCCTCAAGTGGCAAAACAAAGAATCAAACAAAAATCTGCATCAGCATTGCCACAAATAAGTTTTAAAACATGCTATCTAGATTATCACTTCTTTTTTTCTTTTGATAAAAGCTATCTAGATTATCTCAACCACTGAAAATTTAAAGTTGAAACTGATTAGTTATGGACATATATTAATACAAAAGACTTAATTCTTAAAACATTTCTATCTAGGAAGACTCCTAAATATTCCAATGTTGTAAACTGGGTTTTGACTATGGAAACTTCTACTGTACTAAATTGTCAATGATGTTGATGGCCTAGTAAGCCTAAATGCACACGAGAAAAATGAGATGACCAGACAACTTAAAACAAGAGGCACAAACCATGAAGTCCACTTTAAACTAATGCAAGAGTTAGGGAAACATTTTGTCAAACATATGGTGTGTCTATTCCAAAATGGGATTGAAAATATGTATCGTAATATGAATCCGCCAAAAAAACTTCACTGGCGACGGTCCTCACGAGGCGAGGGAGCTTGACTAGTTTTTGTGTGTTTGGTTTTCCTGCTTTGGGAGAGTGACCGGGCTGAAGGGGAAAGGGGAAATGGGAAATGAGAAAAGAGAAGCTGGGATGGGGATGAGTACACTAGGCGCGGGTAACAAAACAGAACCCTCTGGGTATGTGACAGAGCTGGGGCCCATGAACAGTGATGAAAAAGTTTGAGTTATGTTATTGTTCTGATAAGCCAAACGGGTATTAAATTAGAGTGATGAGTAATGAGTGATGAAAAATGAGTGATGAGTGATGGGTGATGAGTGATGAAAATTGAGTAACGAAAATTGAGTTACCAAAAAAAATTTGCCAAACAACCTCTAAATATTCTAATGTACAATTGTCCAAGCCTTTTTTTATGAGTTTTGATAATAAATGCTTTGAGGAGAATTGAGAAACCCAAGGGGAGAAAAAACGGAGTTTGTAAGAATTGAGAGACCAAAGAAAATAATAATTTGCAAGAATTGAAAAGTCAAAAAAAGAAATAAAGAAAAAAAAAAAAAAAGAATTCTGTGTGTTCCACGGAAAGAGAAAAGGAGAAAGATTAAACAATATTATATAAACTTACCACATCAGCACATCATAAAATATCAAGGAGTATTACATAGCATAGGAATAAAAATATCGCAATAAACTATTTAAAAACATCAGGATTCCCATCCCAGTAACTTTAGGCAAGGGAAAAGTTTGTCTCTTTTCCCACATTTTCTCAGCAAGTACAAAGACCATAAACTCCATCAGTAATAAAAGGCAATATAAAGACAAAACCAATCCAAAAACTGAAAAACACATACTTGTGAATTGTTTGTGGTTAATCATATTTGACCGTTTGGCATGGCGGTTTCCAAGGACAATTCTTCAGCAGATGTGGAGCTCTCTGTAGCTGTTTCCCACACCGTATCAATTGGAGAAGCGTCTCCCGAAGAAGCATTACAAGTATATTCATCAACACAATAGTTACAGTCAGCAGCAGCAGCAGTAGCAGCATCTGCGCTATCTTGTAGCTCCAGTGCATGTTCAAGGCATACCTGCACTTCACCCATGGCGGGTCGACGTTCGCCTCGATTTCGTACACAAGAAGTGGCAATATCAACGTATACCATAAAACACTCTGGAGCTATCCTCCCCATCAGATATGGATCAATTATCTCATTGATGCTCCCTTCTCGTTTGCATTTTAGGGCCCACCTAACCAGATCCATCTGTTCTACTTTTTCATACGGTTTCCTTCCAGAGAGTAGTTCTAGCAGTAGCACACCAAAAGAGTAGACGTCGGATTTATCAGTCACCTCCCCATGCATGGCAAACTCAGGAGCAATGTAACCGTAAGTACCAGCAATTCTATCAGTTTCGATCCTAATTAAAGCCTTTGACAAACTCGGGGGACCCATCTTGGACAGCCCGAAATCTGACCACTTGGCCTCCCATTTCTCGTCCAACAGAATATTGCTCGGCTTCACACCACAGTGAAAGATAGTATGCTTCAGCCCAGTGTGAAGGTAGTGCAGCCCACGCGCCACTCCAATGCAAATCTGTAGTCTTCGTTTCCACGGGACCGGATCGGGGTTAGTGCCATAGAGGTGTCTCTCGAGGACACCATTGACCATTAACTCGTAGACAAGGAACGCATGTCGTTCACCCTCAAGACAATATCCGATGAAAGGGACGAAGTTAGGGTGGCGTAGCTGGCAAGCAAACACCACCTCCGTCATAAACTCGTGAAAACCCTGCCTTGAGTGGATGATATCCACATGCTTTATTGCAACGCTTATGGTACGGTCATCAATAAACCCCTTGTACACGTTCCCGAAACGCCCCCGACCAATGATTAAATTTTTGTCGAAGTTATTGGTAGCTCTGTTGATCTCAGCGCGTGAAAATCGACGGCATGGAAGAACTAAATGAGGTTGGTTTAACCTTCTCTCCCCGGACTTCCTTAATAACTTTGATATAAGCTCTGAAATGCCTTTCATACCAACCAGTTCTTGAAATGATGCAGAAAGGAGAGTTTTTTTTTTTTTTTTTTATGGGTTGGGTGAGCAGATAAGGGTAGGTAGGCAGCTCCTGCTGTATGAGAAACTACACCCGAAACGTTTCTCCTCTGTCACAAGTTGAGGGACTCATTAGTCCCGCACATAGCTGGTGAGACCCACAGCTGATGGGTCCCATCAATTTGTGATAGGAGAGAAACATTCACCCGAAAGAGAGTGTAATTTCTCCTGCTGTATACCACTATTCCTTAAATACGAGTGGGTGGGCTGGTGGTTCCTTCAATTAGTTGACTTTTCTTCAATCTATTTCTTCAATCTACCATGGTGTATATATTGCGTTTTGTAACTCATTATCTGATATTTCAATATTTTTTCAGATCATTTAAACTATATAGTTTTATAGGCCTAAGATAACGCTAAGCCCATATCATTTTTTCCTTGAAGTAAACTATAATTGAGTTTTCAAATACACTTTTTTTTTTTTTTTTTAACATTATTGAGATTCAAATATTATTTTGGGAGTGTGCTCTCTACTCTGTCTAGGAAAAAGGTCTAGATGATTTTGGTCATTTTGAAAATTGTTGGATTATTAAGTGATTGGCTCAATGACTAAATATATTCATTTAGGAGACCTCATTCTACAATTTAAATTTCTGGGAATAAAAAATTGGAGTGTTACATTTAGGCTTTGCAAATCATTTCTCTAGTGTCAAATTAGGGGAGAGAGGTGCATATTTTACCTACATGATTGGAGGGCTTACTAAGAACTCGTAGACAAGGAACCCATATCGTTTAGTGAGACAATATCCGATAAAAGGGAGGAGGTTAGGGTGGCGTACCTGGCAAACCAGCACCAGCTCCTTCATAAAATCGTGAAAACCCTCCCTTGAATCGATATTCACACGCCTTATTGCAACGCTGAAGGCAGGGTCATCAATAAACCCGTTGTATGCTTTCCAGTCACCCCAGCAACCAATTACTAAATTATCATCGAAGTTATTGGTAGCTGTCTTGATCTCAGTCAGTGAAAATCGACGGCATGGAAGAGCTGAATAAGATCGGTTTGTTTCGTCTAACCTTCTCTTCCCGGACGTCCTTAATATCTTTGATATACACTCTGAAATGCCTTTCATACCAACCAGCTTGAAATGATGCAGTAAGGAGCGGCCCCTTACCCCGGCGATGACGGAAAAGTCCCCTCTCAAAATTAGACAAACTGACCAAGTGGATTTTTTTTTTTTTTTTTTTTCGTATACAACATAGATTATAGAGAACCCTCAGTGTACTAAATACGAATGGGTGGGCTGTTGGATACTTCAATTACTTTAATTCTTTTTTTTTTTTATTTTTTTTTTTTTTTTTTTTTTCGTATACAACATAGATTATAGAGAACCCTCAGTGTACTAAATACGAATGGGTGGGCTGTTGGATACTTCAATTACTTTAATTCTTTTTTTTTTTTTTTTTTAAGTGTTCAATTACTTTACTTTTCTTCAATATCTCATCCGCCGGTCAATAACATATAGGTTTTACTATTGTGGGAGTCAAAACACTCAAAGGCTAAACAATGACATACGTTATTGATCTACCCAACTAATTTCTAAAAGATGAGGAAAAGATTCACGATGGAAAGATTAGACAGTAATTTAAAAAATAGAAATAAACGGAATCAAGCTTTTATGTATGAAGGAACAATGTTCTCAAGGTACATATGAAGGATTCAAATATAAAGATATACAAGAAAAACTATTTCTCTTGTTCTTGCCTAGACTCTCTCTCTCTATTTTTCTGAACTCCTACTATTGCCCTTCTCCTCCTTTTATAGACATTTTCCCCTCCTCTTCCAGCTGTCCATCTCCCAGTTGGATTTTGGGAAATACTAATCCCATCAGGCTCAACTCTCTACCTTACCATTTCATGATCATGAAGAAAAACTTTTGGAAGTGTTTTCACTGTTCAGACCAGTCATTCAGTATTTAATATGGCTGATATTAGGTAGGAGATCTCATTAATGCGAATGTAACTATTTCATTGGGATCTGCATCTTCTTTGTCGTGTCTCTCAGGAAAAATGTAGAAGATAAGCAGTCCTACATGAGGGTGGAAGTTGCTATCCGAGGTACCTTAGTGACCTTGGGAAGATAGGTTAAAGGGGTTACCTCAATTATGGTTCTAGGGAAGATTGTTATACCAAAATTCCACGGCTATAAGCCCGGATGGTTCCTATTCACCAGAAGGCCATTTCATCTTTATTCATACCTTGGGCTGGGCCAATTCCTCAAATTTACCTTTTGGGTTTTGGTCCTTAGGTCGAGTCAGAATTCACCCCCCACAACTATATAGTTTTATAGGTATAAGATAATGCTAAGCCCTGATCATTTTTACCTTGAAGTAGACTATAATTGAGTTTTCAAGCACACTTTTTTTTATATACATTATTGAGATTCAAATATTATTTTGGAAGTGTACTCCACTTTTGAAAAAGGTATAGATGATTTGGAAGATTACTGGATTATTGAATGATTGACTCAATGACTAAATATATTCAATTAGGAGACCTCATTTTGTGGGGCCAAAATGGCCAAATAACACTATTGGCCATAATATTTTGCGATCTACCACTATTTTGAAAATATTTAGAGATATACCACTATTTTGAAATTCAATTCTTCAAACTCGAGTTTTTTATGTAACTCTAGTTCCAAGAAATCGAGTTCCAAGAACTCGAGTTCCATTAAAAATAGCCACCATGGCACCCAATGAGATGGACTTTTTTAATTTAAAAAAGCCATGTGGAACTCGAGTTCAATAAGCTTGAGTAGCTTATAATGTGTTACTCTGGTTTTATAAACTCGATTACCATAAAACTGAGGTCCACAAGCTCTCTTCTTTCACTTCAATGTGTTACGTCAACGTGTCCCACACACTGTCTTCTTTCACTTCAACATTTCCCACATGCTTGTCTTTCTCAGCTTTCACCTATGTATCCCTTCCTTCACAGCATTACTCTCTCTCTCTCTCTCCCAACACTTCCAATTCCATAGTTCTATAACAAACAAAAACTACTTCCTATCTCTCTCTTCTTTCTTTTTCATTGAAAAAGGTAGCATCATTTTTGACGAGTAGTGTACAAATGGTCATCCACTACATGGACGACCATAAGCACATTCAAGTCAGACATAACTCTCTCATTCAAGCCAGATGCAAGAAACGGTTACAAAGTCATTAACAAATGCTTTCATGAGCCGCCTTATGTCTGTTACAAACATCTTTATTAGTCACTCAACTATTAATCATCCAGCTCAGGCACAACGCCAAGGAGAGATCAACAAACTTTGCAATAACTCATCAGATGGCTATATAAAGGCATAAAGAGCAAGTAAAAGACACAATTTCATGTACACTAAGCTACATTATACATTAGAGATTTACTAATTGAACCATTGGAGGGTCCTTGGCTGGCCTCATCCTGGTGTCTTTCATCTTCACTTTCTTTCATCTTGGCAGGAAGTTTGATTTGTCCATTAAGACTAACAAGGAACATACTGACAAGGTAATTTTGTGTTTTATCAATTTTATTAAAGAATAAGGTAATGTACGTGTAAGGGGGTCTTGGGGCTACCATAGGCTAAACCAACTAGCCTAAGCACTAGGACAAGAAAATACACTGAAAAAACACAACCCAAGAAAGTGAAGATTGATACGTGTGTGTTTGGTTACACACTTTAAAGCCCAAAACGCAAGTTTCCAAGTCCAAAATTCAAAATGCATGTTTGGTAAATTATTGCCATTGTGCATTATCAAAAAGTGGCCTTTTCAAATACGAAGGACTATCACATTTTCATATTGGACCTTCGAGCTACAATGCTGAAAACACAAATATAGATATCATGTTACCGCTGGTCATTTTCAGCATTATCACTAAACTACCCTTATTTTTATTTTGAAATCCCAATTTTACCAAGATCTCTATATAAAGAATAAAAAAAATAAAAACAATAAATACCGTCATTAGGAGAAGAATCTCTCTACACTCTATGCCCCCTCCTCGTCAATTGTAAGAAGCCCAAAAGAAAAATCGCACTGTGCAAGTAGTAATGGTTCTTCTTTCTTTTCATTTCCTCCAACTTCTAACCAACCAAACAGACTACAAAATTCTAAATCAAATGTGCAATGTTCAATTCCAACATAAACCCATAAACCCGCTACTACTACAGGCTTCTTCTTCTTCTTCTTCTACTGTGAGCTTCTTCTTCTCTCACCTTTTTTTTTTTTTTTTTTGGTATAATATATTTCTTTCTTCTTGTCTTTTGGGTGATGAAGAAGAACTTTCTTTTGGGTGAAGAAGAATAACTGAAGAAGAGATAAGATTGTGAGTGGAGGAAAAGAAAAGATATTTGACGGGAATGGAGAAGAAACAAGTGGACGAGAAAAAAGTGAAGGAAAAAATAAATAAATAAAGGTAGTTTGAGTGGGATATGTGTACATCATGTAAGGAAATTTACTAAATAAAAATTTCAATTGTGTTAAAACAAAACAAAATTTCACAATTTTCACAACAGATGAGTGTCAAATCTTTCATATGTCAAAATAAAATTAAATAAATTAATAAAATATTAGACTAGGATTGACCACAACTAAAAAAAAAAAAAAAAAAAGAGTATAGTAAAAATATTGTAACAAAAAATTAAATAAATTAATAAAATATTAGACTAGGATTGACCACAACTAAAAAAAAAAAAAAAAAAAGAGTATAGTAAAAATATTGTAACATTTTATTATATTCCAAAAATTTTTAAATTAGTACTATTTTTCTTTAGAAAAAAAATAGTGCTATTGATAGAATATTTTTATAACAATTTTATAATAAAGCTTACATAGTAAGTTGTTATTAGTTCTCATCTGAACCTACTAGTGACATCAATTTTCTTTTCCTACCATTAACAATTTGTCATATAGACTTTATAGTGAAATTTTTGTGAAAATATTGTGTCTATAACTTGCATTAAGAGAGGTAATTAAAACAAATAATTCTTTATATATATATATATATATGTACAAGGAACGGTCAACAAAAAATCAAACATTTCGACTATTAGTTATTAAAAATACATGCCTACCTTCTGAATTATCTTCTAAATCGCTTCTAAATTGGCTGTTGTTGCAGAGGATGAACAAAGTTTTTTTAATTTTCACTGTTGCAGAAGACGAATAGAGTTCTTTTTTTTTTTTTTGGCTTCCTTTTGGATTTTTTTTTTTCGTATGCTTGTTGGTCTGGAACACGGTATTCTAATCTATGTGTCTATGGAGTTGCAGCGAAGAGGTGGAAGTCAGAGTGAGTCTGAACTTTCAATGGGGAAATATGGCATTTGCGTTCCAGGGTTTGCTTTTCTTTTCCTTTTCTTTTTTTTCTTTTTTTGGATAAGCGGCTTGGTGTTTTTATAGATATATGTTTGATGAAAGTGAGTCTTCCAAAAGCACCATACGGTATTTTAAAGAATAAATTGTCTACATGGTTGTTTTTTAAGTGGTCTTTTTCCTTAACGTGGTAGAACCTCCTTAATTGCAGGAAAATGCTTCTGCTTTTATATATATATATATATATATATATCTTGTTGTCCTTTTTGGTAATTTACAAATCAAATTGCCACTTTTATAAGTGTTAGCCAAACACTCAGCTTTTTCAAAAAGCACTTTTTGATCATTTTTACCAAACACTCTACTTTTTAAAAAAGTCTAATTTCATACCGCACTTTTTAAAACCGCCACATTTTGAAAAAGCACAACTTGAAAAGGTTGAACCTTTGGCTATGTACAAACATGAAGATGATTATGACTACCTGTTCAAACTAGTTTAATTGGTGATGAAACCTTATTTTTAAATAAGGAACTCGAGTTTCAAAAACTTGATTTCCACGTAAATTTTTCAATTAAAAAATGTGAAATCAATAGGTGTCACTGTGGCACATTTTTAAGAAACTCAATTTTTTGGAACTCGAGTTATGTGTAAAATCATGTTTCATGAACTCAACTTACAAAACAGTGGTAAATTGCTAAATATTTCGTAAACAGTGGTAGGTTGTAAAATATTTTGGCCAATAATGGTATTTGGCCCATTTTGAAGTTAAAATTTCTGGGATTAAAAAATTAGAGTGTTACATTTAGGCTTTGCAAGTCATTGCTCTAATGTCACATTACGGGAGAGAAGTGCATATTTTGTCTACATGATTGGAGGTTTATAGCATGAAGCTCCCTGAAGATGAGCCAAGAAAACTCGTGCTTTTTGGGGTTGATATTGCAACTTCCAATGAAGTTGCACTACAAATGCACTGAGGAGAGGATAGATGTGATAAATTATAAAGATGAAAGTGGGATTCTCATATCTGACATCAATATGGTAAGTCATGAGAACTTGAATGCTGCTCTTAGGTGTGGGACAGGTAATGCATCTGCTCTTCGTGACAAAATAACTGAAACTCTAAGAGACAATAGTGGGCTTAAGATTGTTAAGATGGGAGCATCAAGAAAACGTTATTCAACAGTGCCTTCTAAAAAGTAGGGTCACCTTCAGGGCAAGTTCTTTGGTACCATGATAGGGGGAAAAGTCTTCTTAGGCATGCAAACTTCTCTTACAAGAAATATTAATGATTTTTCATGCAAGTTAAATAATAGGAAAAAAAAAATCTATCTTATTTACAGTCATTGTGCAAAAACACACCAAGTTATGTTAGTATATAGGCAGGAGAATGCTTACCTTCTATAGTTGTTTTATGCACCTTAAAGAAGATCAAACATATTATTCCCCACTTATAGATACAATTAGGTTAAATTCAATTCAACAAACTTAAATGGTATTAAGATAACTTAGTAAGGTTTGGACCAAGATTTCCAACAACAAAAAATGGTCACAAAGCTAAATAAAAATATTAATTGTATGTCATAAAAATAAATAAATAAATAAACCAATAAAACTATAAATTAGGACAAACTAGCTTTTGGGTTGAGCATGTGTAGTTCAAGTATTCTACAATTAGAGAATGTAGTTGGTGATTTTGTCACCAGATTAGTGAGTTGTGCTATAGTAATTCAAAATTTTTTTTCCTTACTTTTTACTTTTAAGAGCAATCACATTATCAATTTGATCTCTTGGTCTTATTAGCTCATGAATAACACCAAGCTGGTGTTCAAGTCTTCAAAATTGACTTAGCTTAAATGTTTCTTTCCTGGTGTGGCCAAACAAAGAATCAAATAAATATTTGTAGCATCATCGTTTTACCACAAATATGTTATAAAACATGCTATCTTCTAGTGACTAAATCACTAGATTATCTCAACCATTGAAAATTTAAAGTTGCAACTGATGGCCTAGCAAGCCTAAACGGACAAAGACTCCCGAGGCCATGAAACATTGAACACTTGAAGAAATATCATCAATAGATGTAACGGTTAAATGTATTCATTATTGAAATTAATAAATGAATTGTTCAGCTGACGATTCCATGACGAGTAGATCTAATTTAGCAGGAAGTACAAAAATAAGTAACAAGATTTCGCCTAGACGGATGTAAGTTACAGACAATTAAAAGGTCCCTAAAAGGGGTAAAAGCCAAAAATGGCTAAGTAACAAGATTCCGCCTAGACGGATGTAAGTTACTAACAATCAAAAGATTCCTAAAAAGGGTAAAGGCCAAAAATGGTTAAGTAACAAGATTCCACCTAGACAGATGTAAGTTACTGACGATCAAAAGATCCCTAAAAGGGGTAAAGGCCAAAAATGGCTAAGTAACAAAATTTTGCCTAGACGGATGTGAGTACTGACGATGAAAAGATCCCTAAAAGGGTGTAAGTCACAAAGGCCAAAACGGGCTAAGTAACAAAATTCCGCCTAGACGGATGTAAGTTACTGACGATTAAAAAGTCCCCAAAGGGTGTAAGTTACTGACGATTAAAAGATCCCTAGACGGATGTGAGGTACTGCCGAGGTACTAGTTGTGAGAGATTAACGAAACAATAGACAAAGAGGTGCTAACAGAGAAAATGGAAAGTAAAAGTTCTGTCAAGTGCACAACGTGGGCGATTGAAAGATGTCACCAGCATATCTCAAACTAAAGACCGTGTAATCACAAGTGCAAGTAAGTGCAGAGAAGTAAGTGCAAATTAAATTAAAGCCCAAAATAAATGGGCAAATTACCATTGTTTTTACAACTAAAAGCCCATAAACACTAGGCTAAAAATATTGTTCCCAAAATAGATGAAAATAAAATCATTCAAAAATTAGATTTACATAATTTCCCAAAACATAGAGGGCATCCAAGAAGAGAAAATTTTTGTTAAGTATCAGGTTCGGGCAGCACCATCGTCAGTAGGAGCATCATTTGTAGGAGCATCCATGGGGGCGTCAGGCTTAGTTACAGAAGATTGAGCAGCTTCATCGGCAACCATCTCCTGGTCCACTTCCTCTAGATCCAGCCTCTCCATATCCACTCCAGAAGGGTGCTTTACAAGGTATCTCCTTAAGAGCTTGAAACCTTTAAAATACCAACTGAGGAGCACAGTGTTGTACTCGTCAGTGGTTTGAAAGGCTTCAACGGACCTGGCAGCGATGGTCTTGAGACTCTCCCTGGCTCCAAGAAGCTACTCGTCCTTCTCTATAGTCAATTGACGCTCAACCCTGAGGTCGTCATTCAGTTTCTTGACTTGCTCTTTCAAAGTATTGGCCTCACCCATAGAGTCAATAAGGTCCTTTTTCAGTGTGGAGTTCTCCGCCTCCAAAGCCTTCATCCTGGATGTAAGGGAAACCACCTTAGCCTCCTGAGTAAAATACTCAGAAGTAAGGTGAAGACTCTCCCCTAACACCTGAAAAGAGGGTCAGAAACGTCAATAAAAAAAAAAAAAATCAAAGTTGCCTAAGATAATATACCTGGATGAGCTTGTGGACATGACGAGCCACAACCTCATTAAAAGGGACGCCAGACAAGGCCCTCAAATCCACAGCCATTACCACCTTGTGGGCCCGGTCCATAGCCATCTTCTCGTCATTCCAAACTGTAGATGAACGAGAGTCAGTTTTCTCTTTCTCCTTTTCAGACAGTCGTGGCCTTTTGGAGATGGGAGTGCCACCTATTTCTTCCACGGATGTCGTAGGAGAAGCTGTCTTCGTTGTCACACCCACAGAAATGATTGGATTGACGAAGGCAGCTGGAGCAACAGGGCCACCCTTCCCAGTGACACGCACTGTCTTCTTTCCTAGGTTCAATAGGGGCTTGTCTTTCTTCGACCACATCTTCGCGTAGAGATCTTTGTTAAATTTGGTCGTCATTTCTGCCGGAAGGGAACACTTGTTAAAAAAAAAAATGGTACTGACAAGTTCAACACTTACTCTTTTTTCCTTCAATATCAATGTTGTGCAAGACGAAGGAAGATGGGTCAAGACCAAGATGATAGAAAGCAAGAGTCTGCGGATCTACCAAGTAGTCCGAACTCTCAATTGTCTTGGCGTACTCGATTGCTTGCTCAACCCGTTCCTTGTACCTGCCCTTAAGTCTAGGTTGTCTCTTCACTGCGAAAGACAAAGGATAAGGAAGTTAGTGACGATAACAACGAATATAGCAGAACTACAGCAAAAAAAAAGAAAGACTAACGCACCTAAAGTCGAAAAAAAAAAAAAAAAAAAAAAAAAAAATCTTGATTTCCAGTACCTGAAGGATGAAGGTAACCCTCTAACAATCCTGGTCCTCCTTTCCCAAGGTACCAACTCGTAGTATCCATATTCCTTGGATTCTTTCAAATGATATAGGTAGACGAGCTCACCTACCTTGATCATATCCCCGTTAGCAACCAACCATATTTCCATATAGTTAACCACTATCCTCCACGAATTGGGCATTAGCTACCTAGGAGCAATCCCAAAATGATTTAAAAGCTCCATCAGGAAGAGATGGACGGGGAATCTAAGTCCACAAGTGAAGGCTGCCTCGTAGAAGCACACCTCACCAGGAAAAAAGTGACAAGCTCTATCCTCGTCACTAGGCGAACGAACACGAACCCTCTCTGAAAACTGAAACCTATCCTTGAATCTACCCACTGTTTCAGCATCCAGCCCACAAAACTCCTTAAGAGCATGAGAAGCCCTAACCACACGAGGAGTAGAGACGATTGTATCCCCCTCCATTGGATCGCCGCTAGACGATAACCCAGTCTTGAGGTCACTAGACCTAACTTTAGACATCGTTTTTCCCTCTCTCTCCTGACCCTTGAACCAGTCAATTGATTGTCGTATCAGAGGCAACAGCTCAACCAATACCACACTCAGACCTCCACCCTCAAAAACAAAACTTTCAAGGCCTGGAAAAGTGCCTCAAGACCCCCCCTAAACGTGCGAAAAGAAAAGAAACTGAGGAGCAAGCAACTCTAACCTCAGAGTTACTACCAATGAAAACCCAAAAAGAAGCACAGGGAAGAACAATACAACTAAACCCCAAGGAAATCAAAAGCAAATAGAAAGAAAAAGGAAAGGAAAAGAGGAAAATCGGAAACACTATCACAGCAAAACGAAGAAAAGAAAAGGAAGGTACCTTAAACAATGGCGGATCAAGGGAACGCTACGGCACACCAATTCAAAGAAAGATAGCAGAAGGAAGCTAGCGAAGAAGAAGCAATATTTGAGAAAAATGAAATGAAAAAAAAAAAAAAAAAGAGGAGAAAAGGAAGAGTTTAAAAACCAAGGCTCGAAAAAACGGAAAAACCAGTGGGAAACTCAATAGTCCCACTAATTAGAGCATTAACTCCACCAATCAACACATGCCACGTATGCCACAATCTGTGGAATGCTGCCACTTCGCACTTAATACGGAGCAAAACCCTAAGAGTCATCTGCAACCTGTAACCCTTCACATTCTATGATTGTCATGGCACGTCACAACGAACACAAAATCGGGGGGCAACTGACGAGAACGACGAATCCGTCCTATACAGACGATCCCATCAACATGGACGAGGGTACCCTCAAGCAATACAAGTAAATACCCACGAAGGCAATCGGGCCATTCAATACAACTATTTAAGCATGGAGCGGTTACAGAACCAACTGTATGAGTATGAGCCATTGGAACACATTAAAACCACATTATAAGACACCAAACGTTGTCAAGAGAGACATTAAGGCCACCATAACTGCCCCAACGGCTAGAAGAAGATGGGAAGACATATAAAAGGCCCTCACAGTGTCAACACAAGGTATGTAAAAAATACTAAGATAATTTCATTACTATTTTCTACCGTTCCATTTTCATTTTGTAAAGAGTTACCTTGTACTGACTTTGGCATCGGAGACATTGTGGCAAGTACCACACCAGTGACCATTTTGAGGGTACATTCATACAGGTTGACGATTGGCTCCATCTGCCCACTTCGACTGACGAACTTACGCTTCATCAATTTTCTTTGACATTCATCTTTTTTTTTCTTTTTTTCCCTTGTCTTTTGTGAAACGATTTTGTATGCTTTCTCATCTCTCCTCTCTCCTCTCCACTCACATCCAGTCACCGGAGATCACCATCCTATTGCGTATCTCCATCAATATCTGTCATCCCATTTTAGATCTTTGCAATCTCTGCCAATCTTGGTTTTCTTGGCCTTTTTGGTTGCTCCTGAAACTCACAAACTGATGCACTGCACTAATGGCACTGAGCTTGGTATAGCTTGGTTAGTTGACATCCAGCGCTGTAGTTCAATTGGTGACTTCAGAAAACTGATGAATAATTAATTTGACTTATAAATGTAAAAGACCATGAGCAGTTTGACGAATGATAAAGCAAGGATCCCCATGATAAAATACTAAGAGCCAAATTATGACCATCTCAAGTATTTTGCAGCATAAAGGCTATTACATAGTGTTGGTGCTACCAAAGTGGGCACATGGGCGGGAAAAGGCACACTTGTGCTATACAACTCAAGACTATCACCATTGCGAGAAAGCAAAGGCCCC
Source organism: Quercus suber (assembly GCF_002906115.3). Lineage (NCBI taxonomy): Eukaryota > Viridiplantae > Streptophyta > Magnoliopsida > Fagales > Fagaceae > Quercus > Quercus suber. The sequence goes on along the minus strand of NW_027069676.1, from coordinate 811,038 downwards.
TTAAGCTATCTTGCAGCATAAAGGTGGAAATGATCTAAACGCAACTTGTTATAAATTGAAGGGCTCAACTTCTCCATGAAGAAACAAAGAATCCATGGTTCTTTGGAACAAGAATTTCACTCCTTAACAATAATTTGAAAGGAAGTGAATAAGACTGACCAAAAAAAAAAGTGTTGACAATGATGTGATTGTTGTACATGTTAATTCATGCTTACAAATGCAAACATAGTCATGTACATTGATGAGTCCAAAAAATAATGGCTTTGTCATCTATATCTATATATATCTAAAAGCTAAAGTGTAGCATTTATTGTTGCTACGCTCCAGTTTAGCTACATCAGCGTCTACGTCATTATCTCTTTTTCTTTTTCTTTTTTCAATTTTCCTATAATTGTTTTTAACATTTTTTTTTTTTAAATATTTACACTTCTCCAACCTTTCTCCCCCATTATCTTTTAATCTCCCTACTACCCTCTACATTAATATCTTTCTTTCTCTTTCCTTTCATCTTCCTTTATTTTAGTCTCTTCTTATTCACACCATCTTACTATAAATTTGTCATTATCTCATCCATTATGTGCATAGTTTTTTCTCACAAAAAATGTTCTCTCTCTCTCTCTCTCTCTCTCTCTCTCTCTCTCTCAATTTTTCAGTGGTTTTTTTTTTTCTTGTATCTCTGCTTTAGGTTGATAATTTTTTATATTCTTTAAAATTCTATTTCAGGTTAATGCGATTTTTTTTTTTTTTTAAATTGAACTTTTTTTTTTGTTCTCTTTGATTGTTAAATTGTATCCTATTGTGTTATAAAGAATTAAATATAGCATATAAAAAATAATATTATTCTATTACATATCATAATTTGGATAATTTGGTATTTATTATTTTTTTTTTCTTTGATTGTTAAATTTTATCCTATCGCGTTATAAAGAATTAAATGTAGCTGTGGGGCCCATGGGCCTGATAGCCTCGGCCCATCATGTAGCAGGCCCAAAGCCCATGCCGAGGAGAACAAGCTATTTTGGACTAAAGGGGGGGAAGCCTATTTTCCCAATCCACGCCGAGGACTACCTTATCCTCGGCCTGACAAAAGTAATTTTGAGGAGAGGCTAACCCCAAAGTAAGCTGTCACTCTCGTATTTAATGCACTCAACTAACCCTCCTGACCGCATTAATGGGAAGATAACCCCTTGGTAGGATAACGTTGATCAGAGTGAACCACTTGAGTACTGATAAGGCCTCTGATGGGACGGACGGCCAGAAGAAAGGCAAATAGATGATCAACAGATGGAAGCGGGAGATAGGAAGATGAAAACTATAAAAGAAAAGCTAGTAAAGCAAAAAAAATGGGGGGAGAAAAAAAGAACAATAAGGCCTCCTCGGCCACAGGCCGAGGAGCATCCCCCCCATTTGTAAAGAAACTCTTAACATTTTTTATAAGAAAAGTTCATGCATGGTGATCGACGGCCAGCGCCTAAACCTGTCAACCCATTCTCTATAAATTTATTGTTGGGCTTATTGGGCTGAAAACCCATCACTCAGGGTCAATCCAGATTGAGTCCCTACAATTGGCGCCGTCTGTGGGAAGGGATTAGGGTGCTGGCCGGCGCACCAGGTAAGTGTTCTAAGTTCTAAGTATTCGTTTTACAGTAGGTTGAAAAAGATAAGTGTTCTAAGTTCTAAGTATTCGTTTTACAGTAGGTTGAAAAAGATAAGTGTTCTAAGTTCTGAGTACTCGTTTTACAGTAGGTTGAAGAAGATAAGTGTTCTAAGTTCTAAGTATTCGTTTTGCAGTAAGTTAAAAAAAAAAAAGTATATGGAAGATTTGGCAGTAAAAAAAAAAAAAAAAAACAAAACAAACAAAGAAAGATCTTGATATTATTATTTCATGCATAGAAAAATTACACATTACAATCAGAGGCTCAGGTAGGTCTGTTTTACAAGCAAATTTACGAGCTAATAGCCACCTGCTATTCCTACAATCAGAGGCCCAGGTGGAGCCGTCCTAAGAAGAAACTGGCCGGAGAGAAGTCTCAACCCGTGCTTTTATTGGCACCAAGAGAATGGGAGGGCTTGACAAGGGGTGGAGGAGGTGAAGGACAATCCTGTCTCCAGGCCCCCAACAACTTCCCTCTCGGCTAGGCGGAGCTGGAACAAAGAGAGGAGCAGATGCAGGGGCTCTGGGATACCCTCCCCCATGATGTTCCCTCGATTCTCTCCGTTCCTCTCAAGTGTTGGCCGTTGGAGACGGCAACACTCGAGCACCGCCCATGAGGTGAATTCGCACGCCTTCCTCGTCGGGGGTGTGCTCCGAGGAAAGACGTTAGGTTCTCTAGCAACATCCCTCTGGGATACCTCGAAGGGCACCATCAGGGTTACGCCTAGACTCTGCCGCACCGAAAGCCCAGTGGGGGCTGCGGCCATACCGATTTTTGTCAGTCCCGGTAACAACTCCGGCGGGGTTGTTAAAAGGGCATGGGAAGTTGGAAGAAAGTGTTTTGTTCTGTTTGTGTTGAGAGGTTCATGGGTTGTGGAGGAACCATCTCCTTACTTTATATAGGGGATGGGGATTTGGTGAGAATTAATTCATGCAAAGTTCGAAAAGAGTATTATCAGCTGGGTCAGTAATGAAGTCGCCAATTTCCAAGGAGGCCACGGACGGTTGGACTTGTGTCAATTTACGAGGACATTAATGAAGGTGCGTTTCGCGCACCGGAGCGTCGAGCGCGGAACACGAACGGACAAAGGGGCGCTTCATAAATGAAAAAGGTGGGGCCTCGAGTTAGAGGTGAGATTAATGCCACGTGTAAAGATCATAATCTGACGCAAAGAATAATCATCTCCAGTAAAGCGATCTGAGGACAAACCTCCACTTACAAAAAAATTGAAGTGATAGACAGAGCCAAGGTATTGCATGGTCCTCGGACCCAAACCTATGGTAAAACTACACACACCATTATACCTGGGTACTAGACAGAGCCAAGGTATTGCATGGTTCTCGGACCCAAACCTATGGGAAACTAGATACTTACAGGGAAAATAGAAGTGGTAGACAGAACCAAGGTATTGCATGGTCCTCGGACTCAAGCCTATGGTAAAACTACACACACCATTATATCTAATACTTACAAAAAAAATTGAAGTGGTAGACAGAGCCAAGGTATTGCATGGTCCTCGGA
>NW_027069676.1:747782-804578 GCF_002906115.3 Quercus suber | reverse complement strand
GGGTCGCATCCGAGGATTTTATGAGCAGCTCTGACTTGGTTATCAGGTTCGTTCAAGAAAAGTTCCGACCTGAGAACGGTTTTCAAATCCGCTTTGTTAACCAGGTGGAAATGACGTGCAAAGGCGTGTGGATCTGCGAAAAGAAAAGCAAAATTCCTATGGTTAATCAACCAAATCGAGTATACAGGTATAAAACTTGAAAATGCTGAGACCTAGATTATCTTGTATTTCGGATGCCCTACCTGGCTCCCCCTTTACGGTTGGGCAATGAAAGCCGTCGTGCCACTCTCTCGACACTATGAGGAAATCTTGGTTCAACCCCTTATTGGAATCAGGAAGACACTGGATAAGACGAACCCTATCGTCCCTTGTCTTCATATAATATGTCTTACCCCTCAGGTGATGAAGGTTGTAACACCAATTCACATCATGGTGAGTCAGTCTCAGCCCCATTTTCTCATTCAGGGTATCTACACACCCTAGTATCCTAAATACATTCACAGCACACTGAGTAGGAGCCAGGCGGAAATGCCTAAGGTAATTGAGGGTCACCGGTCTCATAGGGATTCTCATCCCTCCTTCTACAAAAGCGACTATTGGGATCACGACCTCACCCTCTCTCCTCCTAAGGTACCACTCTCCCTCTTCACAGTACTTCAAATTCACATTATTGGGTATGCCATAGTCAACAATGAATTTGTTCATCATCTCATCGGACTCGACCAACTTCTTAAACTTACCCATTCCCCAAAGACAACTAAAAGTTCTAAAAGAAGAAAAAAAGGAGTAAAATCAAGGAAATTTGGGGTCGCTAGAAAAAGAAGACTTACAGAAGTATGACGATACTCTTCAGATAGTGTACAAGGCGAACCAGATTCAAACCATATGCATCAATAAGTGTAAGCGCGAAAATGATGAAACTGGGCGGTTTAAACATGTATCTATACTCCCCTTTAGGTTCCTCAAATGTAACCGCTAGCTCATAAAAGCAAAAGATCATGTCGTTGAAAGTGGGAAACGTGGTGCCGCCAAAATTTAATGTGGGCACCCATTAAGTCTTGAAACGCTAAAAATGCGCATCTAGCAGTCAAAAAGCCGCCAGCCTCAGTACAAACCGAAGTGGGGCAATTCGTCCAATGGACCCGCAGGTATCAAAACCCTCCTCCCCGTTCGAGGGAACGTGCAGCAGAGTTTTGAGGGGCTATTGTGGGGCCCATGGGCCTGATAGCCTCGGCCCATCACGTAGCAGGCCTAAGGCCCAGGCCGAGGAGCACAGGCTATTCAGGGCTAAGGTGGGGGAAAGTCTTTTTCCAATCCACGCCGAGGACCACCTTATCCTCGGCCTGACAAAGGCGATTTTGGGGAGGGATTAACCCCAAAGCAAGCTGTCACTCTCACATTTAATGCACTCAACTAACCCCCCTGGCCTCATTAATGGGGAGGTAACCCCTTGGCAGGATAACGTTGATCAGAGTGAATCACTTGAGTACCGATAAGGCCTCTGATGGGACAGACGGCCAGACAAAAGGCAAATAGATGATCAACAGATGGAAGGAGGAGATAGGAAGATGAAAACTATAAAAGAAAAGCTAGTAAAGTAAACGAGGGGGGGAAAAAAAAAGGGAGAACAATAAGGTCTCCTCGGCCACAGGCCGAGGAGCATCCCCCCATTTGTAAAGAAACTCTTAGCATTTTTTATAAGAAAAGTTCATGCATGGTGATCGACGGCCAGCACCTAAACCTGTCAACCCACTCTCTATAAATTTATTGTTTGGGCTTATTGGGTTGAAAACCCATCACTCAGGGTCAATCCAAATTGAGTCCCTACAGGATCGATGACATAGCTATTAATCTTTGATCTTCTTGAAATTTTGCAAGGATGGAAGACATAAGAAGAAAATGTAATATATTTGTGAATTTGTCAAAATTCACATATAATAAAAAAATTTATTGAGTAGAGTTATAGTCTTAGTTTACAACCAAATTTCACACCAAATTTTGTCCAAAATTTAATCATGTTGGACCTAAAAAAAATTTAGGGTGGTCACAAATATTTTTTAAGGATTAAAAAATCATAAATTTTTAAAATTTATATATAACAATTTTTTTTTTCATCTCAAGGTGGTTCTGTGACCACCCTAAACTGAACGTGGAGCCGCCAGTGTACACATGGTTAAATTTGCACTTAACAAAACTATTGCTCAACTTCTCACTCAATGGCAAGGTGGTCCAAAAGAAGATGCCACCCGGGAGGACTTACATACTCTTTGACAATAATTCCCTCACCTTGCGAGCAAGGTGTTTTTAGGGGAAGGGAATCTTAGGAGTCTGTATAGCATGCATAGTTGTACTGTAGATTCAATTTATTGCATCTTAGCCTTTGTATCATATAATGATTAGTTAGTTACTTGTAATAGATAGGGTTAGTAACTGGTAACAGTTAGTTAGTTATTGGGCAATGAGTGTGTAACTCATATCTTGTATATATATATATATATATATATATGGATTCAGAAAGGAATAAAAGAACCAAACAGAAAATTATCCAAATTCCTATTCTTAACCCTTCACCAATTCTTAGAGAGTAACTACCCTCGAAGTAGTTTCTCTTTCCTTCTTACTCATCTTCTCTGATTAACCATGAAATTAAAAAAATTAAATCACCATATAAGCTTTTAAATATAAAGGATTTTGTGCCATTGTAATTTGATGATTTATAATAGAAATAATGAAAAACTTAAATGAATTTTAAAATAAGAATGGACTTGACGTCATATTAATATTATTACTACTAGCATTAAATCAGACAAAATTTAGATACAATTTCTTGAATGTTATATATTTTCAATTAAATTCAACTATATATTTATATTAATCAATAAGTTATATGGTTGAGTTTAATGGTCTTTGAGAAAGATACTAATATTATTTAAACGGCATTCATCAATACAAGCATGTAATTTAATTTAATTAAAAAAGACTATTTAAATTGCATTCATCAATACAACTATATAATTTAATTTAATTAAAAAAGTTAAAACTTGAAACTTATTTAACCATCATAAACTTAACCAGTTGAGTTAATTGATATCTACTAGCTAATCGTAGGTTTATTTTGGGATAGAGTTCAATTTTTGGACGTCTGTTTCTGATAATTGTGTTATTTATTATTAGATCAAAACATTGATTGGATTTTGATATAGGCAGATATTGAACTCCAAATTTCTTATTTAACTATCAGAGACTTTGACTAACAACCCATAGCTAACCATAGTAAAAGTGAAAGTGATCGGAGAAATACTAAAAGCTAATAGTTGGAAGTTGGAATATGAAACAAAAAACCAGGCTTATGTTTTTTTTTTTTTTTTTTTGAAGAAAAACCAGGCTTGTGTTAGTAGAAGTATAGTCAAAGCTAGTGATAAAGTCCCAAAAATAAGCCACCAAAAAGAGGATGTGGTTTTTTTTTTTTGCCATCTTTTCTTTGTTGTTTGGTAATGGCCTAATGGGCAAGTATCAAAAAGAGGATGTGGACAATGAAGTCCATCTGCAAATTTTTTAGCAACTTGGGAAACGAATACCGCGTTTTTTGAAAAAGTTCATTTTCATGCGTGTATTCTCAACTGGGCTAAATTATGTCCCTACCAATGAAAGAAAGAGACATTGTCAAATTGAAATCTTTTGTGTTTTACTATTTAAAAAACCTGAGACCAATTGCAGAAGACCACATCAATCTTAATTAGGCCAAATTAGTACTTCAACTTAATCTGTGCTAGCCAATTCAGCACAAAGAAACTAATAAATTTTAGTGGGGTTTCATTGAACTTGGGTTTTTTTTTTTTTTTAAATTATATGGATGATTGACATGGTACGTCAAAGCTCATTATTGCAGTCTGTGGTGAAAGGCATTGTGTAAGAAATTTCGTGGATCATTCCTTCTGTTTGGTGAAAATTAAGAATTGCAGTAATTCAAAAAGTGAATAGGTCATGCTTTTGTCATCCACTTCCAAGTGAAAACAGAACTGTATCAATGGAGGTGGAATACTCGGTAGACTCAACAAGGATAGGACTCACTCTCATAGGAGTGAAAGGATGCATGCATCTGAAATATCTTATATTTTTTCATATTTTTTGGTCATGTTTTAAGACAGTCACACAAGTACTTGGTAAGTGATGTACTATTTTCTCCTATATTTTTTGGTAGTAAAAAATTTATTTCCATGACTCAATCATTCTTGTTGAAGCACAATGTCACATGTTTGATATAAATATATATAGAAAGCCCCGTGAATTATTTTGTCAACTAGGAGTTTATTCTTATATAACATGTTATAAAAAAAAATGTAATCATAAAAAAAAAAAGAAAAAAAAAAAAAGACAGTAACATGATATTCCTTTTCTACTTTGTGTGCATTTTGCTCATTATGTGATTTCAACCTATGATGCATGCTCTACCATTTTTATTACTTATAACTAATAGAGCTGTAATCTGATAACAGTTTTCTACCTTGTGGGCGTTTTACTCGTTATGATAGATTTAGTTTGTAAGATAATTACTTAAGTCAAAGTTTCACAAATTTGACTTGTTTTGATGTTGGCTTAATGTTGAAAATCACCCATTGATCACATATACAATTACGCAGCAACAAACTCGTCACGTGATCACATGCTCCAGCGTTTGTAAATTTGAAACATATTCAAGAGGGTGCATGACTTCATATTCTCCAATATTGAAAATAACAATATGATATGACAAGGGTCTAACTTCTTTAAAAAAAGATTCTTCAAACCCTGATCGAGAAAGTTCAAGTTTCAAATAAGTCAGCTTAATTATTTTTCTCAATATTTACCAATAAAAACAAGACTTGACTCGATTATATAGCCCCTACAAAAGATTCAAAAGCTTCAATGTTACTTTAGAGCAAACAGCAATAACAGTCAATGTTAAAGTTTATTCTAGTCAACTTGGTAGTTGGTACAGCTTATTCAAATGGGTAAAAATGAAGGGATTAACTAAATTCCATAGACTAGATGCAAAATAAAAGTATTTGATTACCACAATGATCTAGTCTCAAAACCAAAAACAATTGAGTGGAATATAATGTGTTCAGGCCTTCCTACCAAAAACAAATCAACATAACCATCATTATTAGGCAGCAGGCCTTGTACACAACTAAGTTGGAAGGCTAATGATACCCTTAGCAGCTCAGTCAATGGTGCAATAATATTTGTCTGTGTGTTAATTCGTGATAATGCTCCACAAAAATTGGTCTTAGATGTGAATGAGTTTTATTATCATCACCAGCTGCGAGCTTAACCTGCTTCTAAGTAGATGATTTGGAAAGCCAAATGAAGCTATATGGAGCACTATAAGCCATGAAACCATTAGAGCCAGCTAAAGCTGACCCAAGATACTCATAGAGCCTGCACTCCATAGATGTCCTAGATTAAGGCTCTGGACTAAGTACCTGGCCAGGAGAGTCAACCTCCTGAACCATATGTTGAACCATATGGAGAGTCAACCTCCTGAACCATATATATATATATATATATAGGAGATCTTAGTTCAGCCTACTTTTGGTTCCACAAAAATGAAGAAAAATTTCGAAAGACGAAAGAAAAAAAAGAAGAAACGTCTAAGCTTCTTTATGCGCGCACACAAACACAAATGTGCTCTTGGCAAAGTTAGATGTCTATAAGAATCTATGATAATGAAATCTGATTAGGGTAGCAGAAATTATTGTGAACACATAAACAGATTTAAAAAAAGACAGGGAATTGTTTTTAGTAGTGACTTTAAAAGTTGCAAGCATGGTTGATTCCACCCACAGAAGCACTAACTCAAGCGAATAAGAATCAGTTATTTTATATGGCACCTAACTAATGAACCAAAAGTCAAAGCAACAAAATAAGGTAATAAACAACCGCCCAAGAGCACTTAGACCACATAGAAGCTTTCATCAGTAACATAAGCTCCAATTCTTTAAGGAATTGAGGAAGAGCAACAATTATATTAAGCATGGGCTGCTATGTGTTAACTATCATCCTAGACCAGAATAAGTTTGAATTTTCCTGATTCATGTACTAAAGAAATTATAGGTTTACTGAAGAAGCTGCAATTTGTCAGCTAAGTCAATTCAATACCTGCGAGCTATAGTTTATTAAACAGTCAAAACTTACTCTTAGAAACCAACTATCAGTCATGAATCATCCATGCTATTGGATTTTAGATCATTTTTTCAGATCAATGCAATGCTTACTTGCTAGTTTAAAATTTCAAGAAATTTTATTTAAAATAGTCTGAAGATTTTATTTTCAGAGAGATAAGCCAATCTCAGATATCCGCCTTGTCATGATTCTAGGGGCAGTTCATTCCTCCACCAATGAACTATAGCTCAACTGGCATCACCCCCTTTGTCTAAAAGATGAAGGTCTTTTGAAGACCAGGTTCAAACAGGGGCATTCAGGTTGGGGTCAATTCCTCTCTATGAGGAAGGCTGAGGGCATTTACCAAATGAGAGAGAAAAAAAAAATCCAGCCTAAAGATTGCCCCCAAAAATTCTTTAATGGTCTGTTTAGATTGAGGGAGAGGGAGGGGGAGTAGAGTAGAGTAGAGTAGATTTGACTCAAAATTAGCTTATTTTCAACCGACTCTACTCTACACCCCTCTACTCTCCCTCCTTCCCCCCTCCATCCAAACGGGCCCTAAGTTTCCCTGTGATTTTCAGGCTCATCATCCATTAATCATTTCATTGGAAAAAAAAAAAAAAAAAAAAAATCCAAAAACTGAAATCTACATGATAATTCTAACAGCTCACATCACAAACAAACATGTGCACTCAATTGTTTTAGGAGAGAATCTGATTACTGAGCTCTTGGTTAATGTTATTGTTAAGTTGTAACAGATACTGATATATTTCACGTGATGGAGAAGTCAAGCTAAATGAATTTTGATTGGCTAGGCCAACTTAGATTTTAAGGAAAGAGAAAACACAAAGATATAAGATAAATTACTTGAAACATGGCATATATATGAGGTAATAGTGTTTTGTCCTTTCCTCATTATACCATAATCTAAAGCAATCTACTACTTGCTCAGTTCAGTTTTATCCTTTTTTTTTTTTGGGCTTGGGGGTTGGGGGGAAGAGGTTAAATCAATTCATGGAAAAATGCAATTGAATTGAACTATTCAAGTTAAAATTGAGCTCCCTGTAATCAATTATAAAGTCTAGTTTTGACCTAGTAAATTTCTAAGACTCCAGACATAGAGTAATAAACAAAATTCTTGTCTTGCCTAAGTAGCAAAGGAAAAAACTGACGGTTGCAATAGTCCATACCCAACCCTTAGTATAACATGGGGAGGTTTCAAGTGTGTAATGCTGTGAACTGAGGTTTGGTACTGTAAAAATTGAATTATGAAAAACAAGAGGAACTTGCAAATTTTTTTTTTCCATTCAAATCTCTACATTCCTTCTCAAGTAACTTATGTACATGGCCTATGTAATGTTAACACAGAAGTCTTAAGGTCTAGTCCACTTTTATGACACCATTCATTATTCTTACAGCTAACCGCACTGTATAGAGGAAGCACCACTGACAACTCCTCACAACACAAGAAGGGCAGCTGATAACAGATTTAGGAACTCAGGAAAAGGATGAAAAAATCCTTGTTTAAACTTGGAAACAAGTTTTAAACAAAATACACTGGTTTGCCACCACCTAGGTAGGCACATCTGCACTATTCCCCAAAAGATTACAATTGGGCTCTGCGTAATCACTTATAATGAGCCCAGTTTGACCTAGTAAACCCTTAATGTGGACTCAACTCATGCCCACACAATACACAAATCCAATCCACATAATTTAGGGTATCACAGGTTTTTTGCGCATTAAGCATACAGACTGAGTGCTTTAAATGTAGCATACCAGATCTGCAAATCAAATTCTAGAGCTAACCAGCACCTTAATAACCTTGCTAGATGATAGAGCCAGGGAATGGGTAAGGAAGGGGTCAGCTGCTCACTGGAAGGGAATCATAAGCCATAATATAATTGAATTGAGCAATTTTAACTAATCTTGTTACATTTTCAATCCTAACTATTGTATTACAAATTCAGGAAAAAAATAGATGACAGGAAAGGAAAAAAATTTCATTTTCAACACGAACAAATTTCATTTTCATTTCACTGCATTCCTTTTGCAATTAGAAGAAAAATCACACCAATGGGTATAAAACTATGGAAGACTACCAAAAGATTACAAACATTAGTCAAAAAATTAAAACCATAAATTTCAAAACAAGTAACAACTAATTTCAACCAGAAAAGAAGAGCATTTGTTGTAAGGTCTTTTACTTGCTCATTATCAAAATTTTATCTCACCACCTAAGCTAAGCCAAATTGTTGGATTGAGCAATAAGCACAACTGAGTGCAGGTTTTTGTTTCATTAACACCTAAGATTTAAGAATTTGATTATTGTAGACAAAAAGTTATGAAATGAAAGGATCAAATTTTGTTATACACATCAAACTGAACAGTTAGAAGTAACCCCAGCAGATCTTCATTCCAAGCTTTGTAAGCATAGAAAATGGTGCAAATGTTATTATTCTTTATTTTTAGGGGACTTTCAACAACAAATGCACAATTATGCAGTTACAAATTCAATCAAATTGCAGTTCAATTTCCAAATCCATTATGTCATAATTTCCCCTATTTCTCTCTCTTGACCATAATCAATTTGTTTAATTATTTCAATGTGGAATCACAGGGCAGCAAGGACAACCCAATATAAACTGATGAACCCATGAAAGATAAACAAAACACCTTTCAAATCAAAGGAAAAAAACAACAATTTACCAAAATAAGCAGAACCCATTTCAATCTAATTCAAATTAAACAAATATCCATAATTTGAAAAATTCCTAATACAACATTGTCTTCGTCCAAATCTTTTCAATATGAAGAGACAAATGGGTTTGTTCTAACCTCTTTCTCCTGCACCCCATCATTGCATTTCAATCCACAACCACATTGTGGAGACTCCTCAAAGTTATCAATAGGGAAATCAGCACCTGCAATCCCAACTGAGAATCCAAGATTATCCCCAATCCTTCGGACCTCAATAATGTCAACCCAGAAGAAAAAAAGCTTCACACTAACACCCTGCAAGCTTGTAAGCTTCCCTTTTGTTATGATCCCATTGATGGTGGGCTTGTACTTCAACTCATATGACCCTTCAAGAGAAAAACTACAGCTACCAGAAAAAAAGGCAGAGAATTTTCCTGTGGAGGTTTCAAGATCATAGCCTTGCACACCCTTTGGAAGAATACCAATGGGAAAGTTGAAACTTTGGATAACATCATAGACTGAAGGCTTTGTGGTTGTCAAGTTGGTTCCCGATGATGCTAAAGATGGTGAAGCAGTGAAAAACAGAACGAGACATAGAGTAATTGTTAGTGAAAGTATGAACCTTTGGATGAAGAAGGAAAAACCCATCTCTGTCTCTGTCTCTGTCTCTTGCTCTTTCTCTGTGTGTGTTTCTTTCTTGCTTCCTTGTTCTTCTTGTTCCGTCCGTCTTTCTGTCTCTGTCTATATGTCTTCGTAGTTTTTTTTTTTTTGAGAAAGTATGTCTTCGTAGTTAAGAATTGAACGGTAGGTAGATTGTATAAAACTATAGTTTCCTACTTTTTTTTTTGGGAAGGGTCTAAAGTGGGCTGGACTGGCTTGGATATGTTTGGATAAGATTAGACCAATGTTTAAAACCCAAACTTTTTAGTGGTCTAAAAATTGATTGGGTCTTTTAGGTCAAATGTTCGACCATAGGATTGGATAATATTAACATGATGTTATAAACTTTTGAGTAAATTACAATCTGTTAAGAGCATTTGAATCAGTTTGTACGAAAATTTTTGTTTATTTTAGTATAGAAATCTTTTTTTTTTTTTTTTTTTTAATTTTACAAAATTACTTCTAAAAGAACCCATATTAAGATTATCTAAAATTTTTGTTTATTTTAGTATAGAAATCTTTTTTTTTTTTTTTTTTTTAATTTTACAAAATTACTTCTAAAAGAACCCATATTAAGATTATCTATTCTACATTCTATTTTATTTAAATAATCATTTTTTTTCATTTTTCATTTTATCTTTAGAGAGAGAGAGGGAATTTGACGAGATATGAGAGCAAGAGGTGAGAGATTTTTTTTTTTTTTTTTCAAATGATGAAGTACAAAATGTGGGAATCATGTATTTTTACACAGTTTTGCATGATCTGATCTAAGTGAATTTCGGGTTTAATTGGCTAAAATATAGTCCTTATTCTATTATACAAGAACTGATGAGAGTGCTCTAATAATTAAGAGTTTTGTAGCTTAAGTGGTTGACACTTCTTGATGTTTTTAATGAATTTATCCATGGTTCAAATTCTCTTCCCCTTTACTTAAAAAAAAGAAAAAAAAAACACTATGTTGTAGTGGTGTGATTGTAATGCCCTCTATCAACTGTAAAACTAAATAATGTCTCCCATAATTATGGGCAATGAACTTTTTGCCCATTAAGTAAGGATTCCCATAAACTTTAATAGAGAAATTCAAATTAGATGCTTTTTTGGGGATAAATTTTGACTTTTCTTTTTTAAATTTAATGGAAATTATAATAACAAGATATAAAATGCTAATTATCATCAGTTAAGGGGAACATTGCAATTGACCCTAAATTTTTATTATTAACTTAAATTGCAAAAGTATAATAGAAGTTAAAAATCGGATTGGGTTCAAGTTAAAGGTTAATTGGTTTTTTCATGGCACCACTCGCTTCATTAGTTTGCGCAGAGTGAATTTCTTATTTTCTTCCTTCGTCATTCTCATCACCATGGGTTTGTGCTGTTTAGCAGACTGGTCATTGAGCAATTCTACACATGTCCAACACATGGAGGTACTCTCTAGCTCTATGCATAACTTTCTTTTTCTCTTTCCCCAAATTCTTCATTTGTTCATTTTGGTAATTTGGTCAAACTTGGGTGTTTGTAACATAAATGATAACTAGAAATTTGATTAATTTCCTTACTGATTAATATTTTCCCCTTAATTGAGACAGTTTGTTAGAAAGGACAATATAAATAATCATACTCATAGTAACCATTCGAGCATATTAATATATTTCCCGTTTTAACAATGATGATGGTGAAGGCATGTCAAACAAAGTAATGTTTTCTCATATATAGTAAATCATAACTAAAATTAACTTAATGCTTTCTGTAGGGATAAGGGCCCAGAATCATATATTGGGCCTTGGGATTGGTCTGAAGACATGAAACGGTCCGAGAAGGGACAAATGGTTAGGAGGGTTTTCAATTTTAAAGTCTCATAAGTAAGGAATGAATGGATGTTGGTCTGAAGAGGAACTCCTCCTCAAATGTGATGAACACAACTCAAATCTATACTCCATAATCAAGGTGACCTTCCAGGAGGCTCCAGTGATAAGGACGTACATTATGCACGTATAAAAGTAATGGGAATTCAGAAATATCTAAGAAAAAACTGCTATCACCGCATTAAATACACTGTAACTACTTTTCTAGCCACATTTATGTGAAGAAGACCCCTAAACAGTATTTCATTGGCTACCGCAACTTACAGAGAGCCAAAAGGGGTATCTGCTAGGACGAGTACTCAAGTAGTGGCTTAGAAGATTGACAAATGGAGAGCCAAGATTGTTGGGAAGGAGATATATAATGTAAGAGACCTTGGATGGAAAGAAGAGGAGGAGAAGAAGACTGTAGCTACCAAAATTGCACTTATAATCAATTTTATTGATTTATAATAAAATTGGCCTCCTCGGACAGGGAATTCGTTCAGTCCTATGTGCTTTACTTTTGCTTAATCCCCTTTTAAATCCATTTTAGTTGTTGTTAAGTTCACTAGAACCTAGTTCTTTAACTTACTCTCTTCAAATTTATTGTATTGGGCTCACTCGACCAAGATCCCATACATCTTGGGCCTTGACCGCTAAACGTGTCCATACATTTTCTTATATATAGTAAATCATAATTAAAAATTTTAACTCCTCCACAAATCCATGAATTTTTACTATGAATAGATTGTTTATATTATTAATAAAATACATATAATAATTTGATATCACATGAACCTATTTACAAATTTATACAATTTAATATCAAGTTTATATAAGTATATTTATAGACAAGTATACATATAAAAATTATAATATTATATTAATTTAAATTGATTTTCATGTTCTTGAGTTTGTTTATGTATACATTATTATGTTTGAGCTTGACTTGTTTGATGGTCAAGTCGAGTCTAAACTTAGGCTTAAACTTGACTTGTTTGTTAAATAAATGAATATAAATTAACAAGTCTAAAGCCGAGCTCAAATTGTTTAGAAACAGTTTAGTTCAGTTATAGTCCTGTATTTGGCTGCAAAATAATAGACATATGTCCTCAAAACTACATGGGTCAATCGTTTATGCCTATAATTTTTTTTTTAATAAACATATTATAAACAAATAAACGAATATCAAGCTCCTCTTCTTCATAGTGGCTACCACCTATATTTCTTATTCTTAGTCACCATTTACTATCTATGACAATGGACCTCTATCTTGAAATCTTTTATGCCACTTGACTGGTAGAGGGCAAGAGGCACTCGTTTTGTAATTGATCCTCTAAATCGTTGGAGACTTTCTTGGATGAGTTGGGGTTCCTGTATATAAAATATAACACCAGCTGAGCTGCTCCCAGAAGAAGCCCAGCCCCATTTGGTACCTGCTTAATTAGAACTTGCCCGTCATTTTGCTTATACACATTTTTTTTTTTTTTTTGCTTATACACATTTATTTGGATTATAATCTTACAATTATATATATATATATATGTGTGTGTGTGTGTGATAACATCAGAAAGTGTCAGTTGGGCTACAAGACTCTTAACTATCCAAAATACACTGTCTTTTTTTTTGGCAAAAATCCAAAATACATTGTTGATTTAGAATAATTACACACATATTGACATGCAAGTATCTATAACCAGCAGCTCTTGGTTCAAAACTTTATTGAGAAAATTAAAAGATAAAGGAAACATGGATAAGACTAAATCCATACCTGATCCACTTATTAAAGAGGATATATATATTTGATGATGGACATGGCAATTTTATTCTAGGGTGGCAATCACTTGTCAAAGAGTTGGCAAGCATATCTTCTGTTCAAACTTCAAAGTATAATATAGTATTTATTAGGAGAATTCTCCTGCTCAAATCTTATTAAAGTATAAACCATGGAAAAGGCTAATTCTATTATTTCTGCATCCCATAACTTACTATTATTGGCCATTAACCAAAAAAAAAAACTTTTATTAGTTTGGAGTAATACGTCAATTATATACTTAATTTGAGTACCTAATAGTAGTTTTTGGCAAATGTTAACAAGAATTGTACGGTACTTGTTAAGATTAAAATAATGTGGGTTCCGCTTAATAAAAAAATTAACTAAATTAGAGAAATTGTATAAAGTTGACCCTAAAACATATAAAACTGACAAAATACTGACATAAAACTGGGTTACTGACAAAAATTCTGACATAAAGTGATGTTAATGTATTGTGCCCGTTAATACAACCCATAGTTTTTTAGGCACAACCCTTTATGCCATGTGAACTATCTATTAGAGGAGTGAAGATAACGTACTGGTCTTGGTTAATGGTTAGTAATACGATGTTTTGGTTTCAAACCCCAGGGAGCAAGGCTACTGGTTCTAGCTAGGAGTAACGTGTATAGCACAATATATATGAGACACAAATGCATATATATGCTTGATTTGAAAGAGATGCTTAACTTGTAACAACATATAAACCATTTTCAAGTCATATATTAACTATAATGATGCCGATGATGGTGGTGAAAAACTGAAAATAATGATAACTTACTCCAAGGAAGAAATCTTTCACAAGGACAGCATAGAAAGTCCAAATCCCTCCATTCAAGAAACTGAAGAAGGAGAGAAGGAATGGCATGTACTCCACGCTTTTGGTTGTCACCACCGTTTTCTACACATTTATTTTTATAAAAATACATCAATAATTTGTTAATAAAGCATCATTACAGCCAATCAATGAAGTTGGACTAACCCTTACATCAATTTTGGGGTGGCCACGTACATGAGAATTAAATGAAAAACCAACACCTCAAATTAATAAAGTAGTACGAACTATGAAGAAGGCTATTATTTAATTATCATATGATCTAGAACTTTTTTTTTCCCTTCCTTTTCATATTTGGTGTTATAATCAAGAACATAGAGCAAGAGAAATCTAGCTATGATAAATAACAATTGACCTATTGAGTTTCTTACCATGGCTGCAAGAGGTGAAGCATACATGGCTATATTTAGGCCTGCACACAAGAGTCCGATGACATCGATCTTTGTATCTCCGTGCAAAATAAAATGAGTAATCAAAATCACTCCTGCGAGAAATCCCACATCCAAAAGTGCAACCAATGTACCGGTCTTTGCCTAAAAGAAAATTATTGACAATAATAAATTTCATAACAATAAGCTTTTTTGGTGCATGATTATGATGATAATAGGCATGCATTAATGTTGAGAAACTTACCCTTGTTCTTGGAGGTGCAAATACAAGGAACAAGGTAACATAAACAATCTCTACAACAACACCAAAACCATTAACAGTCGCCACAAGCAGGCTTCCAGGCTTTGTGACTCCATAATAAGTCCATAATGCTGAAGCCAGTAATGTGCAAATGTAAGGAAAACTCTCAAATTCTTCTGTTGATCGATGCTTAACAATTCGCCGAAATGTTCCTCTGTGATAGGGACAATCTAATTACTTGTTCTTGTTTTGATGAAAAACACAAAATCTAAACAAAGATATGTAATCAGATGAGCTTACTTACAAGGGAGAAAGAAATAGTAAGACTGAGATGATGTTGCCTGAAACAAAATGAAGAGATAATAGTTAGCCTAGCCTCTATGCAAAAATTGAGAACCCTAAATGTCCACCAAAAAATATACATAGAGAATGAAATTTTGTTGTTACCTATAACTCCAACATAGAAACTTGCACTGGCCATGTCAAGGCCGCGCAAAAGAAAAAATCTTTAGTGAAAAATGGGAGCTAGAGGTTTCCTTTTGGTTTAGACACAAGCTTTGTCTGACTTAGGATTTGAATTTGTAGTATACCTTTGTTTGAGTCATCCAACGTCAAGATCATTGCTTTTTTTGTACTTTATCATAGCAGTACTCCTAAGTTTACAATTGAATAATACAAAACATTGGCAAATAGTTGAAGAAACCTCCCCATTTCATATGATTAATAAAATATTTGGTAACTTATTCTTTTTTTGTCAACATAGCATATTTCAAACTTTTAATGACTTGCTCACCCAAAAATGGCAAGACGCAACAATGGCTCCATGGCATGCTAGTAAAATTGCTTTGACCAACAACGGGTTTGTCGTTTACCTCTTTCTTCATTTTTGTTCATGTTGCCAATTGATTTGTCTAATAGCTAAACATAACAAGAACAATTAAGTGAACAATTTGGGCTGATAGAGTACTAAAAAATTAGGGTAAAATATTATGGTCATTTGTACTTGTGAATAGCATTTGTTCTAAGAAGATTGAATCTTAGCAATTTAATCTTGAGTCATGCTACTCGAGGAAACTCTAGACTGCCTTTCCTACTGAGTTTAATATCTATCAATTGCAAATAAAATGCCATAGCAAGCTAATCACTTAAAAAGAAAAAAAATATTAAAGATGTTAGGAAAAAGCAAACCTAACCCAAGATTTATGAGATGCCGACAGCAAAAAATAGAAGACAGAAGAGAACAATGCAGACATGAAAATACTAGATTATACTGGTTCACCTAGAAGTGGGGTCCATGGAGATGCAGTTTTATTATGATGGAGATGCAGTTTTATTATGATGACTACATCAAGCATTGCAATGATCATTAGAATACACAGGGTCGGACGTACATAGGGGCAACCAGGGGCATTGCCACACACCCCCCCCCCCCCTGTACCAATCATTTACTTGTCGTTTTTTACTCGTAACTTCATCTCTTTCGCATGTCATAGACTATAGAGTTTGTGGGGATAGTTTTAAGTTTGTATTTCATTTCCTGAATAATGTCCCTAGCAGAATTTCTTCTTCTGGACTTCGGTAAGATTTTAAATCCATCCTTTAAATTTATTTCATTTCCAACTTTTTTTTGTTCATTATTATTATTTTGTTCAATCATAAACGACTTTCGAGACTTAAAAGAGCGTCGAGTTTCATTTTGATAAATGTGTTGAAATGTTTAAAAAACACTTATTTTGTATGTTATACTTTGTCGACATTTTTATAATATCAAATGTTTAAGAAACATTTATTTTATATGTAGTATTTTGTTGAATATGAAATAGGTATTAGTTTTTATTTTCATTAAAAAAAATAAATAAATTTTGGCCCCCCATGTTCAAATCCTGGTTCTGTCTCTAAGAATACATATACACAATACTATTATTCGGGCTAAATGCTTATTTAAAATTAAATAATGAGTATAACTGTATAAGGCCTCTAATGTGTTCTCTAATACCTTCAATACTCCTAATAATGATATGGAAACCAATTATTTTCCTAAGGAGCCTATCAATCCAAACTATATGATTATCTCAGTCAATTAAGTTTTAAGTTTTCAATATTATTATTATTATTATTTGGAGTTAGGTAAATTGTAAAGAATATCATTACGGCCATTGAGCTAACACCTGAATCTCATGTAATATATTTAAAAGCAAGGGTATTATGCCATGTGATTTATAATTTATTCAATTCAAAGACAAAACTGTCGCACATTTGACACTCCATTGTTTAACTTAATGTATATATGTGGAGAATATGAACAACTTATTAAGCAATTCAATGCCTTCTTCTTTGCGCAATCTTTTAATTGTGCATTATCTAACAAGTTGACATTATTAAAATTTTGATAGTTCCTTAAATTTTAATATTAAAAAAAAAAAAAATTCATTGCAAATCAAACACCATTATTTGATTTTTAGATCATTTCGTTGTCCAATATCAAAAGTTTATAAACCAGCGTAATTCAAATAGATCATGGAGAGAGCGATCTGCAACCTGTCAAAATTAATTAGAAATAGTTTTCTTATGTTTTGTATTGATTAAAAACTGATAAATAAATACCTCACTTTATCTTCTTTCATTTTCTTATTATTTAATGTCCCTCAAGATAATTGGCATGGAGCATAATGTATAAAGAGAATGTGACCACTGCACACTCTTAACACGATAATCACTCCACAAATATAAATGTTTGTAGGGTGTGGTGAGTAAGTATTGGAATTCAAGTTTTAAGAAAGGAGTTTCACGCATATATACATTTAGATTAGGTTAGAGTAAAATTTCTATTTTGTATAAAAAAAAAATGTGATCCATTAATTTGAATATATTATTACACTTAAATGTGGGATATTATACGATTTTTCTGAGAAGGATTTGATTAGATGACTATTTATATGATTGAAAATTTTAATTTATTCGTTTTTATTGGGGTTTGATCCTATTAAACTATTCAAAATGTAGATAAAATCCAAAATCTATGGTTGAAATGTCAAACAAAAGACATTGTGGTATATGTTTATGAGAGTGGTTGAAACCAATATAAAAAAAGGTGTTTTCAAATTCTTAAAAAAGTGTTTACATAAAAGGAAAATAGGGCTATTTTTTTTTTTTTTTGGTTGAGAATATCGGATAGGACCCAAAGAAGATATTCAACAATCTTAAGTTTTGTCCGCTTATTTCTTTTGTTAATTATATTTCACATAAAAAATAAGAACACCCTTCATCAGTTTGATATTAGCACCTAACTTTTGCCGGCATGTATGACGACCATCACTTTCGTTTAAAATACCATATGCTACCTGGCTTGTTGGGTTAGAACTTAACTGTAGCCATTTTTTCTAATTAAAAAAATAAAATAACTGTTGACATTTTTCAAATCCCTGTTATCAAGATTGAGAGATCAAACTAGCATCATGTGTTAAAAAAGAAGAAGTTATTTTGGCATGTTAAAAAGTTTATTAATTATAACACACAACTTAACAATATATCAATCATACACCATATCTTCTATTATTTTATTATTATTATTACTTTATGTAATATTCTTTTTATTTTATTATTTTTATTATTTTTTTCATTCCAACTATCACAGAAGATAGAAAGTTTGAATAATTTCCAACTGTCATAGAAAAGAGAGAGAGANAAAAAAAAGAAGCTAGAAATATTAGTCAAAACATGGTTCTTATTTTGGAAGTTTCATTGAATTCAAGGTAAGTTATTCTCTCTTTTGTTGCGAACTTGATATTGTACCAATCATTTACTTGTCGTTTTTTACTCGTAACTTCATCTCTTTCGCATGTCATAGACTATAGAGTTTGTGGGGATAGTTTTAAGTTTGTATTTCATTTCCTGAATAATGTCCCTAGCAGAATTTCTTCTTCTGGACTTCGGTAAGATTTTAAATCCATCCTTTAAATTTATTTCATTTCCAACTTTTTTTTGTTCATTATTATTATTTTGTTCAATCATAAACGACTTTCGAGACTTAAAAGAGCGTCGAGTTTCATTTTGATAAATGTGTTGAAATGTTTAAAAAACACTTATTTTGTATGTTATACTTTGTCGACATTTTTATAATATCAAATGTTTAAGAAACATTTATTTTATATGTAGTATTTTGTTGAATATGAAATAGGTATTAGTTTTTATTTTCATTTAAAAAAATAAATAAATTTTGGCCCCCCATGTTCAAATCCTGGTTCTGTCTCTAAGAATACATATACACAATACTATTATTCGGGCTAAATGCTTATTTAAAATTAAATAATGAGTATAACTGTATAAGGCCTCTAATGTGTTCTCTAATACCTTCAATACTCCTAATAATGATATGGAAACCAATTATTTTCCTAAGGAGCCTATCAATCCAAACTATATGATTATCTCAGTCAATTAAGTTTTAAGTTTTCAATATTATTATTATTATTATTTGGAGTTAGGTAAATTGTAAAGAATATCATTACGGCCATTGAGCTAACACCTGAATCTCATGTAATATATTTAAAAGCAAGGGTATTATGCCATGTGATTTATAATTTATTCAATTCAAAGACAAAACTGTCGCACATTTGACACTCCATTGTTTAACTTAATGTATATATGTGGAGAATATGAACAACTTATTAAGCAATTCAATGCCTTCTTCTTTGCGCAATCTTTTAATTGTGCATTATCTAACAAGTTGACATTATTAAAATTTTGATAGTTCCTTAAATTTTAATATTAAAAAAAAAAAAAATTCATTGCAAATCAAACACCATTATTTGATTTTTAGATCATTTCGTTGTCCAATATCAAAAGTTTATAAACCAGCGTAATTCAAATAGATCATGGAGAGAGCGATCTGCAACCTGTCAAAATTAATTAGAAATAGTTTTCTTATGTTTTGTATTGATTAAAAACTGATAAATAAATACCTCACTTTATCTTCTTTCATTTTCTTATTATTTAATGTCCCTCAAGATAATTGGCATGGAGCATAATGTATAAGAAACTGTCATAGAAAAGAGAGAGAGAGAGAGAGTTTGGATTAAAAAAAATACCCAAATTTATATATCTATATATATATATATATTAGAGTCTAATTAAATTTCAAATTGGAATTCAATTAGAGTCTAATTTTACACCATGTGTCTCTTCTAATCTAAATTTTAGAATTTTGTGCCAAGTGAGTTAATTTAGTGAAAAAATTGAATTTCAATTAAAATTTAATTTTGTGCCATGTGTCCCATCTAATCTAAATTTTTAAATTTTTGTGCCAAATTAATTAATTTAGTATAAAAAAACGAGGAGTCCAATATAATAAACCATAAAAAACATAATTATATAACTAAAAAAAATTCAAATTTATAAGTCATTTATATATATTAATAGGTAAAGTTTAGAGAAAATTGAATTAGAATTTGAAATTATAATCCAATTTTGCGCCATATATCTAAATTTATGTGGGAATAATAGGTAAAGTTTAGAGAAACTTAAATTAGGATCCAAATTAGAGTTCTAATTTTGCACCATGTGTCATAAATTATTTATTCTTAAAGAGTTTTATTTCTTAATTTTAGAATAAAATGTGTGATCACATCATAAATATTCATCCAAGTGAGTTATTAAGTACAAAAATCAAAGAGTCTAGAATAAATGAATTGTAAAAAAAAGTGTTTCACAATAATTAAAACAAAAATAGACAATTTACATTTTATACCTAATAATATCATCACAAATTTTTTTAAAGAGTTAACGAAATATAAAAATGACTATCAATAGTATTTAAATTATATATATAGGAATTATATTATGCACCTTATTATATATTTTTAAGTGTAGCTATGCATATGCATAGGATTACAAGCTAGTATTAATAACACATCTTGCCATACACTACTATTATTAGAACATCATTGTATCTCATGCCAAATTTATTTGTCATTTGACACATCTCATATTTCCATCCTCATCCATTTGACAATGTTTTTCAGCATTTGGATTCTCCACCAATTTAGATTCCCTAGCATATATGATTACTTACGCTCCATTTGTTTTGATGGAAAACAGAGAGAGATATATATATATATATATATATATTATGTTTTTCAATGTTTGGTAGCATCAGAAAAACTGAGTAAAAGGTAAACTATCTTTAGTCAATAAAAAAGTATGACTTGTTTTTAAAAACTGTTTTCTACTAATTTTTTTGGTGTGGAAAATAACTCTATCTCACAGCAAGCTAAATAAAGAAAGTTAATAAATGTTTTTTCAACTCATTTAAAATTGTTACCAAATATAAGAAATGAGATGACTCATTTTCTAGAAAGTATTATGGTCGAAACAAATAGAGTATTAACGCAAGAACATCCCATTTTCAATAGAGAAAACTTGAACATGCGTGTATTTGCTCTAGAGATTTTCAATAAGACTTATTGGGTAAGTGAAAAGGAGTAAATTGTTAAGGAATCGTCCCGTGACCACTTTACAATTCATTTTTTTTCACCAGTATTTGGTACTTCAGAGTTCAGCAATATAACTTATATATGATTACTTACGCTCCATTTGTTTTGATGGAAAACAGAGAGAGATATATATATATATATATATATATATATATTATGTTTTTCAATGTTTGGTAGCATCAGAAAAACTGAGTAAAAGGTAAACTATCTTTAGTCAATAAAAAAGTATGACTTGTTTTTAAAAACTGTTTTCTACTAATTTTTTTGGTGTGGAAAATAACTCTATCTCACAGCAAGCTAAATAAAGAAAGTTAATAAATGTTTTTTCAACTCATTTAAAATTGTTACCAAATATAAGAAATGAGATGACTCATTTTCTAGAAAGTATTATGGTCGAAACAAATAGAGTATTAACGCAAGAACATCCCATTTTCAATAGAGAAAACTTGAACATGCGTGTATTTGCTCTAGAGATTTTCAATAAGACTTATTGGGTAAGTGAAAAGGAGTAAATTGTTAAGGAATCGTCCCGTGACCACTTTACAATTCATTTTTTTTCACCAGTATTTGGTACTTCAGAGTTCAGCAATATAACTTGTCATTTCTCTTTGATTAAAGAGAGAACGCCCAGTTTTAACACGTGCCTTCTGTTTTCTCTCTAGATTTTCCTTGGAAACTCTAGAGGTGAAAAAAGTAGCTTTCATAGCAAAAGGGCTGCCGTTAGGCAAACTATCTCTCCACTCCAGTGGTAGAACAGGTTATAGCGGAGAACATATGGAAGAGATCACAGAGGGATGCGTAGGACTAAAGCTATCGTTGAGAGAAGATGCGGAAGTGGAAATCAAAGTGCCATTGACAGAAGAAGGCCCAGTTCTCATCGGGAAGTTTTGTACAAAGCGACGAATAAATCTGGAGTCAGTGGCCAGGGTACTGAAGTCGGTGTGGAAGGCGAAACACAGTTTCGAAGTCAGCGACCTTGGCGAGAACAAGGTGATGTTCTTGTTTCAAACAATAGAGGACATGGAGCGAGTACTCTTGCTTTGCCCGTGGTCCTTTTACAAATATCTATTGATCCTTCACAAGTTGGTTCGTGGAGAGGCGGTGAAGGATATAAGGTTTGACAAGTCTCCTTTCTGGATCCAAATCCATGGGCTGCCCATAATGTGCCAAACGAAGGAAGTGGGAGAGAGTATCGGGGCAACCTTGGGAGAAGTGGTGAAAATGGATGCGAACAGGAAAGGTTTTTGCCTGGGGAACTTCCTACGTAAAAGATTGCTCCTGAACATTTCCTTGCCGCTGTGCCGAGGCCGCAAAGTGCGTCTGGATGAACATAGGCTGAAGTGGGTAGACCTCGAGTACGAGAGGCTCCCAATCTTCTGCTATCTATGTGGGAAAGTGGACCATGATGAAAGGGATTGCATGCAAGGGCTCCAAAGCAATAACACGCTTCGCCCAGAGGAGAAACAATTCGGCCAGTGGCTACGTGCGACGCCGGACAAGTTTCAAAAACCTCAGATGATAACAATGGGGAAAGACGGTGAACCAAATTTAGGGGGGATTGAGAAGGAGAAACCAGATGGCAGGAGGGATAGCAAGTACGGGTCTTTGCTGGCAAAGGTGACTCCGGGCAGCACCCAAGCAGGAAAAGCTAAAAAGGTGGAAATCCCGAGGCTTGACGTAGCAAAAGTTGGTGTCCCACCAACTCTTGTCAATATCAAATCTTCGAAATTCAAACAGACTTTGAGTCCCAAGGACCATATTCGGACTTTTGATGCCGCAATTAATGAGAAGGTGCCAACTTTCTCCTCTACACCACGCAAAGAGGAGATTGGGACAGGGATGATAATCACGCAGTCCCTAGTTGACGCAACTCGAGTTAAGAAGGAACCAACTGGTGCAAGTGGGCCGGTAAAGGAAGCCCAACATCATTTGGACTCTTTTAGGCCTCAAGAACTCTCTGTCAT
Source organism: Quercus suber (assembly GCF_002906115.3). Taxonomy (NCBI): domain Eukaryota; kingdom Viridiplantae; phylum Streptophyta; class Magnoliopsida; order Fagales; family Fagaceae; genus Quercus; species Quercus suber. The sequence goes on along the minus strand of NW_027069676.1, from coordinate 781,503 downwards.
GACTGGGAAGCCGAAGGATGTGGACTTGGGCCTGTCAAACCTTGGGCCTAAGTTCACGTTGGGGCCAGCGTCCCCAACAATTTTAAAAACCCAAAACATGAGAAAGCGTAAAGGAAGTGGTAAGAAAGGAAACAAAGAAAACAAGGGCCCAATGGGGAAAGAAAAAATCACGGGTGGGACAAGAAGCCATGCACGTTGACGACCAAAGTAAGGAGACAATTATGGAGATTGATCACTTAGAGGTGGGAACAAAAAGGAGAGCGCGGTCTCCACTATCAGAACTAGATCATAATGAAGGTAATGGAAAACGGGTTAGAGTGGAGGGGGAGGTAAAAGAGATGGGCAAACTCCTAGCACAATTTTTAGGATTGGCGAAGGCTGGCAACCAGCCCCGTCGAATGCAATGAGTGCAATCAACTGGAACTGTAGGGGGTTTGGGAATCCTTTAACAGTTAAAGCCCCCCAAAAGGTGGTTTTGGAGAAAGATCCCACACTAGTCTTCCTCATGGAGACGAAGCTGGATACTACGGAAATGGACAGTATAAAATAGAAGGTAGAAAGGAAGCAAGGCCTAGTGGTGCCTAGTAATAAACGGGCTGGTGGTTTGGCTCTGTTGTGGAAAATGTCAATGCAGGTTGATATATTGACTTTCTCCCCATGGCACATCGATGCAATAATAACTGAAGAGTAGGGGAGAAAGAAATGGAGGTTTATTGGTTTTTACGGGCACCCAGAGACCGAAAAAAGGGAGGAGTCGTGGAAACTAATGGAAAGTCTCAGCCATAGGAGCGATTTGCCGTGGGTCTGCATGGGGGATTATAATGAGATCATGCATGCCAAGGAAAAAGAAGGTGGTGGGGTACGGCTGGAGGGACAGATGCGGGCTTTCTGGGAGGTGATCAACAAATGCCAACTAAGGGACTTGGGGTATATAGGCTCAGACTATACATGGAGTAGGAAGCTTTGGAGTCGAGGTTGGGTCAGGAAAAGATTAGATAGGGCTCTGGTATCACTGTCTTGGGTTGGGGCCTTCCCAGCAGCGAGACTCTTCTATGCTGCCACGTCGGTTTCGGATCATTGCATCCTGGTGCTCAAGGAAACAAGTTACCAAAGAAAACGAAGGCATGGCCCCAAGGTATGGAGTTTTGAATCCATGTGGCTGGAGGATGCAAGGTGTGAAATGGTGGTACAAGGGGCTTGGGACAGAGGGCGGATCAGGAACACATAATGGCCACTGGAGGCATGCATTTAGGAATGTCAAACCTCCTTGAAAACATGGAACATGCAGTGTTTCGGCCACGTGGGAAAACAGATTAATGAGTTACAAAGGAAACTCCAAACTCTTGAATCCATGAAAGGTGATACCATGATCCTAGAAATAGTCCATGCAACAAAAAAAGAATTGAACAGGTGGTTGGGCATGGAGGAAGAAATGTGGCATCTAAGAAGCTGAAACAATTGGTTGAAAGCAAAGGACAAGAACACCTCCTTCTTCCATACCAAGGCATCAAACCGTTGTTCACGTAAAATAATCTGCAAGCGCACAGAATCGTAACAAGTAGTAAAGTGTTTTTAGAAAACGAATGTCGAACCCACAGGGATTAACTATGTTATTGAATACCGAAATTTACTAAATTAAGTACTATTTGGAAAATCGAAAATAGATGGAACGTTCTACTATTTGAATTAAATTAAACTATTTAATAAAAATAAATTTATGAATAAAAAATTAACAAAGCGTAAAATCTAAAAGTGTAAAAATATGATAAGAATGGATCTAGAGCAGTTGATTTCACCTAACAAATCCCACACAATTTATTCTTCCTAATTATTAAATTCTAATAATCTCCCGTTGATGATTAAAAATTCCTTAAGTATTCAATATCTTCTCTCGAATAATATTAAAAATATCTTCAACTAACAATTCCATATCTCTATGTGAATTTAATTAATTGGAGACTCATTACGTACTTTGAATTTTTTGAAAAATCACACTAGTCGCGGTAAAGCATCTCTACTTTCGCTCAACTAATGGTGTTTAATTCTAGAACTAAAATAACAAATCACCTCTCGGTCTCCTTGTAATTCAATTGATCAAACCATAATTCGTAAAAAATAGTAAGCATTAAGAATAAGAATTAAACACTCAATCATGGAAATATTAAAAATAAAATAATTCAGAATATAAATTGTGTGTTCATTGCTAGACTACATCAACGCTCTAGAAAATAAAATTTAGTTCATAATAAAACTGAAAAGAAAACAAATAAAACTTATGTCTTTCATCTGATGGTTGATCAACATGAAGCTCTTGCCTTTGCCCTCAGATCCTCCTCTTCAGAAAGACTCCTAAAAGAAAAATCTTCAATGCGGCAGCCCCCTTTTCCTCTCAGGTTTTTCCTCTTTTTTTTTTTTTTCTATTTACCCTAAAGAGCTTTTAAATAGGTCAAGGAATCCTATTCCCGTTTGGAGAAAATCCCAGATTTTTAGGCTTCACTTAACCGACGATTTTAGCCCATTTAACGTCAGAATTTGGACTTTTGGTAAACTACAAATTTGTAGCCCTTTAAGTTAACTTTCCAGCCCAACTTGAATCATCTCGATTGGATATCTGAGCCCAAAGTTATACTGAAAATACTAACTGATGTGCAGGCTGGAATCCTAATCCGAATTGGACTTGGATATTGTACAAAATTCCTTTGATTCCTTGCTCTTCTCATTCCTTCAAAGCACAAATGAATAGATAAATATAAATAAAAAAAATCAAATCAAATCAAAAGAAATAAAGGAAAACTAACAATTTTAATAAATAAGAGGATAATAAAAATCATGTAAAAATTACACTTATCAACCGTCTCCAAAGGAATACCATCACTAGGATTAAGGGTACAAATGACGTGTGGTATCAGGACTTGGAGCAGGTCGGGATGACTTTTGTGGACTATTTTGACCAACTCTTTACTACCTCACGGTCACGGGTGGAGAGGAAGCTATTAGATGCTATCCATACAAAGGTCACAGAGAGGAATGCCTCCTTTATCAAAGAATTCCAGGCTGGGGAGGTGGAAAAGGGCCTAAAACAAATGCACCCCTTTACTGCTTCAAGCCCGGATGGTATGCCACCCTTATTTTATCATCATTTTTGGCCCACTATTAAGTCAATTGTTATTACTATTGCTCTTAATTTCTTAAACCATGGTTTTGCTCCCCCTAAATTCCATGATACTCACATTGTACTTATCCCTAAGACCAAGAATCCTGAGTGGGTGACTGATTATAGACCAATATCCTTATGTAATGTGGCTTACAAAATAGCCTCAAAAGTTGTGGCGAACAGAATGAAATCGGTTTTATAGGATATTATAGGTGAAAACCAAAGCGCTTTCGTGACTGAGCACCTCATCACAAACAACGTGTTGGTGGCCCACGAGCTGATGAACCATATCAGTAAGAAAAAGAAGGGCAAATGTGGGGAGATGGCTGTTAAATTAGATATGAGCAAGGCATATGACTGGGTCAAATGAGACTGCCTACAACAAACCATGCAGAAGCTAGGCTTCCACAATCAATGGATAAACATAGTGATGCGGTGTGTGACCTCGGTTAAGTATGCGATACAAATCAATGGATAGCCGTGTAGCCGCATCCAACCAACCCGTAGTCTGAGGTAAGGTGATCCACTGTCACCTTACCTTTTCCTCATCTATGCCAAAGGCTTATCGGCCCTCTTGCATCAAGCCTCTCATAGGAAAGCGATTAAAGGTGTGGCTACCTCTGCCTGGGGTCCTAGGGTGTCCCACCTTTTCTTTGCCGACGATAGCTTGGTTTTTAGGAGGGCGTCGGTGGGGGACGCCAAGGAAATCCAACGGGTCCTTAAAGTCTATGAACTCTCCTCAGGTTAACAATTGAATAGCAGCAAAACCTCCCTGTTTTTCAGCCCTAACACAGACTGAGAAACAAGGGATATAGTGAAAACCATGTTCGGTGCGCAAGTCATCAAATCCCACGAAGCCTATCTTGGTCTGCCATCTCTTGTGGGCAGCTCAAAAAGCAACACTTTTGCCCACCTCAAACAGCGGGTGGCCAACAAAGTGTCGGGGCGGAAGGAGAAACTTCTAACGCCCGCTGGGAAGGAAGTGTTGATTAAGTCAGTTGCCCAGGCTGTGCCCTCATACATAATGAGCTGCTTTTTACTCCACAAAAATTTGTGCGAGGAACTGACAGGATTGATCAGACAATTTTGGTGGGGGTAGGTGAAAAATGAAAAGAAACTTGCATGGTTAAGTTGGGACAAAATGTGCATGCCAAAGGACAGGGGAGGGCTTGGTTTTAGAGACCTGAGAAGCTTTAACTTGGCGCTCCTAGCAAAACAGGGGTGGCGGCTTCTAACCAACTCCTCATCTCTTTTTTGTTGAGTTTACAAAGCTAAGTATTTTCCGCATTGTAGTTTTGAGGAGGCGACACTAGGTCGGAGCCCGTCATACGCCTGGAGGAGTTTGATAGTGGCTCAGCAAAATAATTAAAAGAGCCATGAGGTGGCAGGTTGGGTCAAGAAACAAAATAAGGGTGTGGAGGGACAAGTGGCCTAGGCTGAGCACCTATAGGGTTCTTACACCAGAATCGTAAACCTCAAAGGATGCTTTGGTTTGTGAGCTCATAAACAGAGCATCCAATGAGTGGGACATCGACAAGCTTGGCCAATGGTTTCTCCTCGATGATAAGGATGCCATCCTGGGTATTCCGTTGAGCTCAACCAGCACCAGTGACAGGCTGGTTTGGGCTGAGAATAAGAGCGGAAAATTCACCGTAAAGAGCGCGTACACTCTAGTGCTTGACGAACAAAAAGGGTCGGGTTTGGGCCACTGCTCAAACGGCATGGCAAGAAGAAAGCTCTGGAAGGCAATCTGGAAACTACACCTCCTTCAAAAGATCAAGCTTTTCGCTTGGAAAGCGGGTCGGGACATCCTCGCCTCAAAGGAAAATCTGGCTAAGAGGAAAATAACGCCGGACGGGGTGTGCGAATTTTGTGGGGATGCCGTTGAAACAATTGGCCATACCTTGTGGTTCTGCGATCACGCCAAAGAAGTTTGGAGAAATAGTAAGTTTGCTCTTCCTTTTGAGATTTCAGCAACATGGAAGTTCCTAGACGTGCTTAAGGCTTTGTTACGATGCGAACATCTTCGGCCTAGGCTGTTAGAATTGTTCATCGCCACCTGCTGGGGAATTTGGAAAAACAGGAACGAGTTACGGGCGGGAGGCAAAGGAAAGGCTGGTCGTTCCATCCTGAGGAATGCCTCGCTGCTGGTGGAGGAATATCGGGTCGCCAACGAACCCAAAACATAGCACTTGCCTAGGCCTCCTGTCTCGGTCTCATGGTGCCCTCCAAGTCACGAGCATTACAAAGTTAATATTGATGGGGCTATTTTCTCAAAACGAAAGCAAGTTGGAGGGTGGTCATTAGAAACTGTGAGGGGCTTGTGGTGGCAGCTCTTGTCCGTTGGGGGCTGTTGAAGTTGAAGCAAAAGCATGGGAAGCTGGTATCCTTTTTGCTAGGGACGTGGGAATCCGGGACGCGGAGTTCGAGGGTGACTCGCTGGTGGTATGCAATGCTTTGCAAGGATTGGCTTCTCCGCCCTTTTCAGTGGTGAACGTCCTCACCGGTTTTTTGGTCCATGCCTCGCTTTTTAGGTAGTGGAAGGTGTCTCACATCAAACGACAGGGAAATGTCCCTGCCCATTTATTAGCCCAACACGCTCAGCATGTTGGGGATTACGTTGCTTGGCTAGAGGAATGCCCTAGCCTGATAGAGCATGCATGTGCTCAAGACAAATGTAATCTGCACTTTGATATCTAATGAAGTTTAAGTATTCCAATAAAAAAAAAAAGAAAAAAAAAAAGAAAAAAAAAAAAAAGAGAATGCCCATCCATATCCAATTGGTTCACTCTTGTTTGCATAGGGGAATCAAAGGCGTTAGATTGGGCCATATCGTTACAATTCAAGCCAGGCTCAATCTACAGCCCAATGTCCACCTACACCTTTTTATTTATTTATTTTTTTTGATAAAGATGTTCAAGATTTAAATTTCCATTCCTCATACTATTGAATATATCAAAACAAAACAAAAAATGACTCTGCCTCGTGGCTTCAACTCACTTCATTCCTCGTGTGCACAACATATTTTTTCTAGAATTCCTTTGAAGGGTTTGAAGATTTGGGAGCTGTTTGGTAGCTTCTTTTAAACAACAATTTTTAATGTTTAAACAACAATAACACTTTTGACATATATTTCTATAACACTTAAACACGTATTTCCATAATACTAAAAACGGGCCTTGATCATCAAACCAACTAAGCCTTGTGTGTCAAAGGAGGCTGTTTAATTAGCTCAGTGGTGTAATCCAAAAGGTTATAAAATGCAACATCGAACAATTGAAAGCAAGCAAAGAGCCCAGATGTGAACAGAATTAAACTACTCCATCTACAATATATTAAAATCACTCTCTATGATAGGATTAAAAAAAAAAAAAAAAAACTCTCCGTTAGTCCAGTTTTTCTATTTGATAATGGTTTTAAATTTAAAATGAGTTTTGAGCTTATATTTATAATATCAACAACGTGATCACATGGGTTAATACTCTATATTTAATTAGATGATCAACAACCATACACGGAAACTGGGCTTTATTGAATTGAAATTAGAGTACCACATTGTTATTGCAAAGGTGCACGTCATGACGATACAACATCTTAATTCATACAAATTAATTATTAAGATCACTCTTCATTAGTTCCATTTTTTTTTATTATAGAATTTTAACCTATAGTATACACTTCTGTGATTTTCTATTTGATAATTGGTTAAAATGAGTTTTGAGCTTATATTAAAATCACTCTCACTCTCAATAATTTTCCATTACATGCATGTGACATGAATTTTGTGTACACACTCAGTTCAAAACAAATCAATATAGAATGAATATCAAAATTGATAACAAAGAAGTGAAAGCGTTTACATGATACCATCTGCTTTATCCAATCACTAGCTCAGATTTGAGAATTGATCACTACACTAAGGTGGACTAATTTTAGATCCATTACTAATTAAAAGCCTAACAAATTAATACACCAAACTATTAGATACTGAGGATCATTGCTCATTGCAATGATTCCACCTAGATTACCATGCAAAGATGAATATAATTGTGGAGCTATATATTCTGCCAACTTCACCAACTATCCAATAATAAAACATTAAAAAATAGTTACCAAAAGTTTTGCCTAGCAATAAAGTTTAACTGACATTTCTTAGTGTTTTCAACAGTAATATCCAAGTTTCAATTCAACCTTCCTCATTATAATTATAGGATTTATAAAAAAGAAGCAAAATGACTTTCAGTTCTCATTTTGTTAAAACTCTTGTAGGTTAACTTGCATTTTTTACTATTTTTAATGGAAAAATCAAGTATTTAAACTCAACATTCTTATTGTAACTATCAAATTTATTATAAAAAAAAAAGTAAGAAAATAATAGAACTAAGGAAACCCAACTATAATTAATGACCTGCAATCAAAATGTTTTCAATACCTTGCATTATTATACGGTAAGCCATTTGTTTATCACAAGGAAACCACCACTGCATTCTCTTGGTGTGGTGGTCACTTTACAAGTATAAGTGCTTGTGGGGTGTCGGGGGTAAGGGCTGGGGTTCAAGTCTCTAGGAGGAAACATTATACACATTTACACTTAGATTAGGCTAGAGTAGAAATTCTATCTTATATAAAAAATCAAATAAAAATCACAAGGAAACCAATAAAACTAAGTAAATGGATTGCCAAAGGTAATGTAAGTGAAAAGTTGTGATTTCCAACTATTTTATGTTTGCTTTAATTCTATGCCAAATTTGATTGTAATTTCTTCAATCATTTTCCCTGTATGTATGTGGGTTTATTTGTAAGAGATGAGTATGAGAGATCGGTGAAGAATTAAGTTTCAAAAGCTACATCAATGGATTTCACGACTGGCTTGCGAGTAGCTCACAAGAAGCAACCCGCGCAAAGGCCATGTGTGAAGCACATGACTGGAAGATCAAGAGTCATGCCAGACTGTCATTTTCGCAACTGTCTCGCGAGAAGGGCCAACTCGCGAAGAACTTGCAAAAGTCTTTGTTTGGCAAAAAGTTGTGTTTGCTTTACCAAGTCTTTACCTACACTATATGTACACTCATTACCCACGAATTGTAAAGAGTGTTTTTTCAGAAAGAAAACCCTAGAAATTACACTTGAGAGTTAGAAATTATTATATCCACAATCATCTATACATTTCCTTGTGGTTTTCCTCGACTCTTACCTCCTTATCTCTAGATCTTTGAGAGGTTGCTAGCCCAAACACTTACCACGTCAATTTTGGGTATAAAGTGAGATTTTGGTGTTACTAGAAAGTATCGGAAGGAGCCATTGGTAGTAGGAGCTTGGAGGACTCAAGTACATGGGGTAAACTAGGCTTGGAGGGTTTTTTGTTATTCGTGTACTTCAGCTTTATTCTCTGGTGGATCGATTTCGACTTGGAGGGTTGCGGAGAGGTTTTTCTCTGAGTTCTTTAGTTTCCTCTTCGATAACAAGTCTTGGTGTTATCTTGTGTTTGCATCTCTCTTCCCTACTTTTTAAGCTTTCATTTTATTGTTGATGATGGATGAATATGACTTAGGGTAGAGTTTTTGGTTCATTGCGCTTATTTAATCATGTTTCGTACTTAGTCTAAGTTAGAGTAAAAGCAATCTAGCCGTATTTTTTAATTGAGAGTTTGAACAAGTTCTTGTGTTTTTGCACAAATCCAAGCTTTCAATTAATATCAGAGTGGGTACACTTGTCAAATTTCAACATCTTAGTGTGATCCTAGACCCCGTGTGAGATGGATAGATCTCAATCCTTTAATGCACCTCCCTACTTTGATGGGAGTAATTATGCTTTTTGGAAAGTACATATGCATGCTTTTCTTTGTATTTTTGCATAAATCCGAGCTTTTAATTGGTATCAGAGTGGGTACAGTTGTCATATTTCAACATCCTAGTGTGATCCTAAACCTTGTGTGAAATGGATAGATCTCAATCCTTAATGCACCTCTCTACTTTGATGCGAGTAATTATGCTTTTTGGAAAGTACATATGCGTGCTTTTCTTTGTGCTATTGATGAGACGGTGTAAGATTCTATTGAGAATGGATATATAAAACCCACAATAGCCAAATCCAAATGGGATAAGGCTACTCTTGCTTTGGCAAACACTAATAGCAAAGCTATTAATGCTAGTTTTTGTGGTGTCTCTACTAATGAGTTTCACAGGATTTCACATGTGAAGACCGCCAAAGAGGCATGGACTATTCTTGAGACAACCTACAAAGGTACCAATAAGGTTAAGGACACCAAGCTTCAAATGCACACTACTCGGTTCGAGGAAGTAAAAATGAGCGACAATGAGTCATTCGATTCCTTTTATGGGAGACTCAATGAGATAGTGATTGCCAAGCTCAATCTTGGGGAGAAGATTGAAAACACCAAGGTGGTGAGGAAGATCTTGAGATCCTTACCCGAAAGCGTTTGGGCTAAGGTCACCGCCATAGAGGAGAATAAGGATTTGGATGAGATAAAGATTCAAGAACCCATTGGATCTCTCCAAATCTATAAGCTTGGACTGTCTTCTCACAAGTCCAGCAAATCAGTCGCTCTCAAAACTATAAATGAGAGAATGAGTGATTCCTTCGATGAAGATAATGTACAGAAGGAGGTGGCGTTTCTTGCAAAGAAATTTCAGAAATTTCTCAAGATGAAGAACAATGGGAAGTTGTTGGGCAAAGAAAAGTACTCATCCTCCAAAAATGACAAGAGGAAGTTCAAGAAGAAAGATAGGAAATACTCATCATCAATTCAAGGAATTGTATGTTATGAATGTAATGGTCATGGACACCTAAAGAAGGACTGTCCAAACTACTTGAGAGGAAAGGGTAAAGTGCTTGCTACTACCCTCAGTGACTTGGAGACCTCAAACTTCGATTTGGAAGGAGAAATTGATAGTGAGGGAAACTATTCAGCTTTCATGACAATTACCACTGTTGATTCTAGAGATGAGTTGAGCGACTTGGTTGATGACCTAGGCGTACATTTTGAAGATGAAAAAGTTGATGATTCGAAAGATGGGGATGTATACCTCAATGAAGTTGAGAAGAACCTTCAAGAAATGTATGATGTGTTGCTTGAAGATTGTGATAAATATGCAAAATTTGCAAAGAATGCTATTAAAAAGATGAAGAAAGTTGAAGAGGAGCATAAGTCCACACTTGTGCAACTTAAGGACGCGAAATGTGAAGTTGAAGAGCTAAAGGAAGAATTGCTGAATGCCTTCTCTAAAATCAAGTTCCTTGAATTTGACATAATTCAAGCAAATGTCAAAGTGGAGCGCATTTCCACCAAAAAACTTGAAAGTGTGCTCTCTTCTCAAATACCTTCAAATGACAAGACTGGTCTAGGCTATATCGATGAATGAAGCTCAAGCAGTGAAACCAAGAAGGAAGTGAGGTTCGTGTTGGCCAAAAATGTAGAAAAGCCCAAAGTGGAGAAGTCCAAGGTTGAGACCCCTATTGTTGCAAAGAGAACCATTGGTGCAAAACCAAAGAAAAAGGGAATTCATTACCCAAAAGTCAAACGGGACCTCAAGTGAAGCGCTTTTGTCATCATTGTGGCGTGCATGGGCAAACAAGACCAAATTGCTTCAAGCTTCAAGCTCTTAAGAAAGCTGGCTCTCTACGTGACTAAGATAACTCAAGAAGAATGCCGAAAGGAAATCAAGCTAAAGGAGATAATGAGGTATAACTCACTGGAGATGTTATGGAGATTAGGGGTGTGCAGAAAACCCACCGACCCGCCAAACCCGACCCGACCCAACCTGACTCACCGGGTTGGGTCGGTTTTTAAGGCTTGGTGGGTTGGGTTGGGTCACAAAAATTTCTTTTATAGCGGGTCAGGTTGGGTGTGGGTCATAAAATTACAAACCCGCCAAACCTGACCTAACCCACCCATATTTAATATATATTTAAAATATATTATATATTTAATAATTTTTAAAAAAAATCAGCTGTAAATTTAATATATACTAATAATAATATTATATACTATAATTGCTTATATATAATATATTTTATATACATATATAATATATACTAATAATAATATATTTAATAAATTTAATAATAATAATAATAAAATTTGTCAAACCCATGGGTTCAACTCGACCCATGTGGGTTGGGTTGGGTTAGGTTGGACTTATGTGATGGGTTGGGTCGGGTTGAATTTTTTTTGACCCACCATGGGGGATTGGGTCAAAAAATTCCCTCAACCCGACCCAACCTGACCCATGCACACCCTTAATGGAGATGTTGAGAACATTTCATCATGCCTTGCTAGCTTCACCCCGAGGTTTGAAGTTATCTCAGTCGTACCCCTCCATTTAAGGATATCACCTAAAACACTTGAACAATGTGGGTGAAGAAGGGTTCTCATGCATGATCACTCACTATGCCCATGCATAATACTTCCAACGTATTAGGGTTATAGTTTCATGCATCATGACATATAGGATCTTCTTGTATCATTGCTTCCATTTTAGCATGTTTCTTTTATAGGTCTTTGTTTGTTTACCTTACTTTTGTTGATCTTACTTTTATTCTTTGTTTTTTAGTGTGTTGAAAAATTCAAAAACACATAAAAAGTGAAAAATCTCAAAAAGTTTGATTGCTTGTGTTGTGTATATCATATGTTGAGTTTAGCCTAGTACCTCCCTACTAATGGCATAGTGCATTTACGAGCTTAACTTGTTATGTATGCACAATTTTTCAAGTGTGAGTGACATCTAGAAATCTACGTTTGATGTATTGTTGTAAATAGATCTTCAAACTTGTTATGAACGATTAGTCAATAGTCTTGTTTGATCTTGATACATACGTAGACTTGTGTCTATATATCTCCTCACATTTTTTTTTCTTTTTCAAAGATCTCTACAGATGCCAATTTCCAAAAGAGAAAGAGCTAAAAAAACCGTGCTTTGAAATCTAGTTTGACTAGGAAAAGGTGGAGCAAATATGTATTAAAATGTATGGTGCCAAAGCCAAAAGCTTATTCATCAAAGAATTATCAAAATGTTCATGGCATCGTTTTTCAAAAATTTGAGTTGTATTGATCAAAAGTATGAAAAATGAAAGCCAAATAAAAAGTTTTCAATCATATGTAAACACATTGGTGAGGAGTCATATATGTTCATTTTTACAAGTGAGATAGGTCACTTGACTTCATGCTAGTTGTGTATGACTTGATTGAATTGATCATTGAAGTTTCATACTAGACTATGGATTAGTTCATACTTGATCCACACACACAACACACAAGTTTAATGTTCAATGAACTATTTTATTTGTGTGATTGTACGTGTTTGTGTGATTGTTCGTGTTCAAATGTGATATGTGTATACTCAACTGCTTGATGATTAAACCCAAAATGATTTTTGAATATTTATATGTTTTTGAAAGTGTTTTTGTATAGCATTTTTGTATTATGAGTTTTTTCCAAAAAGCCAAATTTGTTTTGTTGAAAAACTCATTCAGAGGCATTTTCACGAGTAAGTCACGAGTAAGTCTTCTCTCAACCTATCCGCAAAAATAAGGAAGTTATTTTCAGTTTTTTCAAAATTTTACACAGAGAGTTTCACAACTCTTTCGCGACTCCTTCGCGAGAAGTAGCTTCCCGCAAAACATTTCCTTTGCTTTTGAGCCCATTTCAAGTACTTTACCCGCGAAATGAACAGATTTTCAGTTATATATGTCAAATAGTGTTAGTTTTTTAAAAATTATTTTTTGCCTCCTCCGTGCCTCTCTCAACCCAAGACACCATTTTCACTCAAAACTCAACCAAACCTCAAAGGATTTCATTTCTAAGACTCATCTAAGATATGTTTTATCATTTTTTTTCTCTTTTGAATCCTTAGATTAAGCCTTAGATTCTGGGATTTCTAGGGTTGGGTTATTTTGAAAGGGGTTGGGAAAAAAATTAATTTTTTGTCAATTTTTTTTAATTTTCTTGATTGGGCTGTGTCCCATTGAGTTTGTGTTGGCCCCTAGCAGCATCTAAACTTGTATTTAGGCAAGTTTTCCACATTTTCATGCATTATTTCACATGTTAGTGGTTTGTGTGCACTCTAAGTGTTTGATAAAAGGCCTAAATGGTATTTTCTCGTTGTTTTGGACTCCGATGAGTACCAATTTTGGGGGATTACTATGTTTTTTGGTGCTTAACATGTTCTGAGCATTGGTTGTGTTTTACATACTTTGTCCCATGAGTGCTTTCTCATGTATTGCTCATGTATCTTACATGCACACCACATGCACACCACAAGCACACATGATGCACACACTCGATCACTTGACATGTTTTGCATTTCACTCATGCTAAGTAAGTCTCATTAGACCTTTAGCAATTAAAACATGATCTTGTGACTTTGTTTGCTTGTCATTATGCTTTTTAGGACTATTGTGTTCATTTTTATGGACTAACTTGTATCTAATCAACTTTGTTTCCGTGTTTGTGCTTGTTGTTGTTCATTTGTGTTAATGTTTGTTTTGTAGATGTCTCCTATTAAGAAAAAGGTTGCAAAGAAATCTTCAAAGCGTCCCCGCATTTCCTCGAACATATTTAGAAATGATGATGCCAGCATGGCCTTCCTTGATCACTACAAACGGGCATTGTCTTAGAGAGGTCTATGGACTTAGAGTCACTAAAGGACACCTTCATTCTGGAAGTGTTCAAAGAAAGGAAATAAGTTGCTAAATCCAATGGGTGATGTGTTTGAAGACATTGCTTGTGAATTCTTTGCCAATACCATTGTGGAAGGTGATCACATTAATTGTTGGTTAAGGGGGAGAGAGTTCTTCATCTCTAGAGAATTAATTCAAGAGATCTTGGAGATTTGATCAACAACTCCAGACACATCTCTACAATATGATGAGAGAAAGGAGAAACTTGAGCCTCTCATGGAAGTTCTTGGAGGACAACTCAAGAAAAAGGTCTTGCACACCATTGAGTTCACCTTCGAAATGCGAGCCTTAGCCTGCATAATGATCTTTAACCTCTATCCAGTCAAGAACTTGACAACTCTGTCAGCGTCAAGGACCATATTCTTATATGATCTCTTCACTCACAAGGAGATCGACATCTATGGTCACATCTATCACCTATTCGTTAAGAGCATCAAGAAAAGGAATTTAAGGCTAACTCTACCGTTTCCAAGCCTTGTGATGTCTCTTATTTTAAGGGCAAGGGTGAAGATTCCAAGTGGGCATCAGGTCATGCAAAAGGAAGACCCCATTAGTGAGCAAACCATCATCTGAGGTAAAGCACACATTCTAGGACGAAGCATCGGTGTATCTTAGATTCCAAAGATGAAGAAGCAGTAGAAGAAGGCAACACCAATAAGGACATTGATCGATACACTTTCATACCATAGGATATTGCACAACCTTCTTCCTAAGCACAAGCAAGAGCACTCGACCACCTTGATCTTCTACTTAGGAGGGTTGAAGAGTTGCATTTGATTCTAGCTTATCACATTAGCTACTCCACGACTCAATTCCTATACCTTCAAGGCCAGATCATTTCCCTCTTGTCTCAAGTTGAAGACTTGATGCACAAATCGGACTTGGAGTCAGAATCCGACATTTTAGGACCTTTGGCTATTCTAGTAAAAAATGGGGAGTAGTTATAGAGCTTGTCGGGGAGTACAGCCTGAGGGGGAGTAGTATACATTAGTTTATTTTGGTGGTTTCTAGTTTATCTTTATGCTTTTATAGTTTTTGGATGTTTACAGTGCTTTTATTTAAATCTTTCAAGTACTTTAGTTTAAAACATGTTTTTCTTTAGTACTATTTTGTATCTTGGTTTTTATAGCCCTTTTTAAATTTTTATTATTATTATTATTTTTAATGCTTATTGTTTTCTATTGGTTAGTTGCTCTAGTTTCTTTAATGCATCATGTGTATGTTGGACATGCAATTGATTTTAGCATTGCTTGTTCGGATGATCATTTACTTGATAAATGTTCATTGTGGTCATTTCCTAACGATTTTTTATGTTTGATCAAGTTATGCTTAATGTCATATATCTCATTTGGTATCTTGATTGCTTTTTACTTATTCCTTATACAAGCCGTGTGTTCTACTTGTCTTGAGATTAATGAAGTTTATTTGTTATATGCAAGTGTTTCAGGATATAAGTGTATATGGTGCAAGTGCTTCATAGCTTCTAGAGTTAGATATGAGTGAGTTTTGCCTATGTTCCCAAACTTGTTTTTAAGTCTAGAGTCTGTTTAGGGGTTTTGTCACAGAATAGCCAAAGTAGGAGATTATAAAGTTGTGATTTTCAACTATTTTGTGTTGGCTTTAATTCTGTACCAAATTTGATTGTAATTTCTTCAATCATTTTCCCTGTATGTATGTAGGTTTATTTGTAAGAGATGAGTGTGAGAGATCGGTGAAGAATCAAGCTTCAAAAGTTACATCAGTGGATTTTGCGACTGGCTCTTTAGTAGATCACGAGAAGTAACCCGCGAAAATGCCATGTATGGAGCACATGACTAGAAGATCAAGAGTCGTGCCAAGCTATCATTTTCGTGACTATTCCACGAGAAGGGTCAACTTGTGAAGGACTCACAAAATTCTCTGTTTGGCAAAAAATTGTGTTTGCTTTACCAAGTCTTTACCCACACTATATATACTCTTATTACCCACAAATTGTAATGAGTGTTTTTAAAAAAGAAAACCCTAACAAAATATACTTGAGAATTAGAAATTGTTATACTCATAATCATCTATATATTTCGTTGTGGTTTTCCTCAACTGCTACCTTTCAATCTCTAGATCTTTGAGAGGTTGCTATCCCGGACACTTACTACACCCATTTTGAGTGTAAAGTGAGATTTTGGTGCTCTAGAAAGCATTGGAAGGAGCCATTCATTGGTAGAAGCAATCGGACTGAATTGCGGGATCCGGAAAGTTAGAGAAGACAAGACTCCGAGAAGTTCGTTGGTAGTAGGAGCATGGGGGGCTCAAGTACATGGAGTAGATTAGGCTTGGAAGGTCTTTTGCTATTCGTGTACTCTAACTTTATTCTTTAGTGGATTAATTTTGACTTGGAGGGTCGCGAAGAGGTTTTTCGCTTCGATAACACGTCTTGGTATTATTTTGTATGTACATCTCTCTTCCGTACTCTTTAAGCTTTCATTTTATTGTTGATGACAGATGAATATGGTTTAGGGTAGAGTTATCGGTTCATTGTGCTTATTTACTCTTCTTCTGCACTTAATCTAAGTTAGAGTAAAAGCAATCTAGCCGTATTTTTTAATTGGGGGTCTGAATAATCTCGAGTTTTTTCACAAATCTGAGCTTTCAATAAGAAATTATAAATGATAACTAAAATCAACATATATGGAGCATAAAAAAGATCCTTGAATCAATAGCATGTGCGAATTTAATTAATAGCATCCCAAAAAAAACAAAATACCAAGATAAATGAATCTTTAAAAATAATATCCTGTAATAAACCTCACTAAATTTTTTCCAAAAGGCTGTTGTGCACTAGAAGATACACACAAAACTATTCATTGATAATGGAAAATAGGAAAAATATCAGTACATCCATATTTACTACACATAATGAGTAATGACAAAAAATAACCATACATTATACAAGGAAAAAAATCCTACGAGATAAACACATTAATGGGCGATTCATCACATTGACCAATCAGCACAAAGGAAAAAAAGATGAATGTTTAGCCAAAAGGTCGAGAGAGAGAGAGACCTTCAATTAAAACTGTTACTGCAATATGGCTCTAAAATAAATTTAAATTTTTAGAATCATTGAACTGTTTTTAGCAAGAACTAGGAACACTCAGTCTATTCCATTGCTTATGTTACATGATTTAGAGCTATCATTCCGGAAATAAATATCAACATGTAAATTAGACAAAACAAATTGTGAGTCTACACCTTCTGGTGACAAGCCTCTAAAATAGCTATGTACATATAACTATTTCACAATGTCTCAACACAAATGTTATCCATTTGTCTCCCAGTTTTGGGTGAATGGCCCTTCACTTGCACAATTTCTACACCAAAAGCCACTTCTAATGCCTCATAGCAAGTAATATAATTCAGTCTCTGTTTCTATTATTGAAATGGATGTGCAATTTATCACTGCAGCAACCAGCACTTTATAAAGATTTTTTTTCTAAGGTATGCATGCGAAAGTTTCTTAGCATATGCACCAAAGTCTTGTTTCTTTTATTTAAAATAAAAAATCATAGTACATTCACCTCCACACACACATACATATATCAAGTATCTTTAAATCAAGAGAGATCATTTACACGAGCCCCTATATAGTCATATGCTTCTGTCAAAAGGCACTAAACATTTTAGACAAATCTTCAACACCTGATATATTAAGACAACAAATGTTAAAGGCTACAACTAAGTCACAATGACAGACTAACAAAAATGAAGCCTGAGCAAGAAACGTTTTTTTTTTTTGGTTGACAAATGAGGGTATTTAGATCTTGAGTATCTAACTATTTTTGTGTATGCAATCCTCCATCCAACATATACCCGGTTTATTATGGGGAAGAATCCCTTAGGAGTGGGCCTAAAATACTGGCAAGAGATTTCGAATTCAGAATCTCATGAATATCATGAGACCCTAAAAACCACTTAGCCAACCCCAAGGAGTTTTTATTTATTTTTATTTTTTTTAGGAAACAGTAATTCTTATTAAAACACACGAATATGAAAGTAGTATATAGACTTTTTTAAAAAGGCTTATAAACAGTCAACTCCAAGGAGTTCTGAGCAAGAAACAAAAAAAAAAAAAAATGTGTGCACTAATGATCATATATTATAGGTCCAAGCTCTCAACCTGCCCCATAATGGTAGGTTCAAACCACTATCATTAACATGTGATCCGAACAAACTGACTCTTTTTTGTCTGATTTTCAAAAGTGAAGGTAGAGCAAAAACTTGCATAGACATAGTTGGGTGAGAGTAGTGTTGTTCTCAAGCCTGTAGAATTCTAACCAAATGCATGCAAGAAATGTTTAACATAATTGAACCAAGATGTTCAAATAGTAGACTTAAAAATAATAAATTTGCGTACAAAACACAAAAAGTTTGTAAATAATAAATGGTAATTCTTGTTGCAAAAATTGAGTGCAACAATTTTTTTTTTTTTAAACATAAAATTATACTTAAATGTATTTTTTTTTTAATTATTATATAAAATTGTTACAATCATTGGGGTGGGAGGATTTGAACCTTGGTCATTTGTGTGTGAAACACTAGGAGGTGCCAGTTGAGCTACATGATTCTTGACAAATCTAAACATACACTTTAAACATATGAAAAAATAATTAATTCTTATGTTTACTTCACATTTATAATTATAATTTGCATTTTTAAATTTGTATTAAAAAAGGATAGATTGTTTTTAATATTAAATATATAATAGGAATACAATTGAGGAATTTGCACAACTAAATGAAGGCTTGTATACAAGCTCTTTATACTTTTTCAATTTAAGAGTGTTATATATATATATATATATATATATATATTCCTATTCTAGTCCTTATTTGTGCATATATAATATTAATTAAAAATTTTGGTACAAAATAAGGTACAAGAAGTCAAGTTTTATATAATATTTACACTTGAAAATGGTACACATGCAACACTTATTGTACAAATGCCTTAATAATACAATTTGAAACCATTTAATTTTTGCATGATTTAATTTATTTTAAAGTGACACCAAAGAGAGAAATAACTAAACATTCTCTCTCTAGAGCCGTTATGAAGGAAAGTGAATACTAGTTATTGCGTCGCTCATGAGACACTCGAAAACAAGGAAGATAACCTATATAGGCAAAGAAGAACTATATGACAAGAATTAAAAGTTACAATGTCACTAATACAAATGCATATGCAGCAGGGCCGGCTCAACGAATTTGGAGGCCCTAGGCGAAAACTTTAAATAGGGCCTTTATTATATTTAATTATAAATTTATATATTTTTTAATTAAAATTTATTTTTCTTACTTTTTGAGAGGTAAAATTATTAATTAAATTTTTACATTCAAGTTCTGCTAACAAGACAAATAAGAAATATCAAATACTAAGTAAAGATAGATATAGTATTTATTTATATGTTGATTAGTTAAACTTATGATAGCAATAATAATATACAAATTATAAGGACACTTATATTATATTAAGTAAAATAAAAATTTTAAATTATTTTATAGTTTTAAATTAAAATAATTATATACTCAATTATATCTATTGCTTTTAAAAGAAAGTAATTTTAGAATCATGCAATTTTATATATTTTTTGGCATAATTGTGAATTTGAACACCTATAATTTACATATAAACTCATTATTTTTTCTTTATTAGTTAATCTCTGTTGCATCACAATTACAGTAAAAAAATTGTGTGATAAATTGTGGTATTAGATTTTTTTCTTTAAAAAAAAATTGTAAATATTAATTGAAACTTGAAAGTACTTTTAAGAGTTAAGATATTGGTCACCTCACGTTGGGCAAGGTGAAAAAAAGGAATGGCTGAAACTTGTCTGCCTTTCCAATGTAATTGTGTGGAGGGGCTTTGCAAACACAAATAAAAATATAATACAAAAACTAAAAGTGAGAGTGGAGACGGACAAATGAAAAGAGAAAGGGGAAAAAGAACAAAAAAGAAGAAGAAGAAGAAGAAGAAGAAGGAGAAACAGCAGCAGTAGATGAAGGCGTGACCGGCGACTTGTGTGGGCAACCTGCTGCTTCAAGTACTTGGTGCAGCTCCTGCTTAGTCATCTTCTTCCCTATTTATTATTTTTTTTTTCTTTTACTTTGTGAGGAACGGGCTTTTCTTTTCTTTTCTCTTTTTGTTTTTTGTTTTTTGTTTTTGGTTTTTTTCAGATGAGAAAGCAATATTTTATATATACATATATATATATATATATTTTTTTTTTTTCAGATAAGAAAGCAATATTATATATATTATTACTATTGGGGGCCTCTTACAAGTTGGGGGCCTTAGGCGGTGGCCTAAATGGCCTATAGCTTCAGCCGGCACTGATATGCAGTAAAACTTAAAATTTTTAAATTGAGGTGGTTGATAGGCAACATTACTATAGTAATGTTGGAATGTTTGTTTGACATCCTAGAACAATGATTTTTTTTTTTTCTTAAATAAGGAAACTGAATGTGTCATTAGTGGGATAGAGTTCATCATTGCTAAGAAAAAAAAATTAAATTTGAGTAGAATGTTTTCTTAAAAAAGAATATTCCTTTACAAAAGTCACCTTGTGCAAATTTAAAACTTTTTAAGCAATATTTATTGCACACCTGTTGTTTTACACAATTTGACAAATGATTTTCAAGTGTTTAACCTAAACGATTTTGTCACCTTTTATGTGGTACGACTACGATATGGTGTAAATGTAAAATATAAGTAGCATATTAAAAACAAATGCACATGTAGAATTAAAATAAATTTATTAATTTTTTCACATCATTAAAACAAATGTTCTGTTTATATTTATGTATATGTTTATGTTTAGGAAGGTTTGTTAAATTTCATCATTATTGACAAATTTCAAGTCCAAATTAATTCTTTAACAATTTGATGTTGCTCAAAAAAAAAAATTAAATGTTTTAGAGTATAAATTTAAATTCATAGGGGCTATACTGGTGATTTTTTCTATATGCTGGATGAGATGCATTGAAATTATAAATCAGTTACTCTTTGAATGTTCTTTTGTAATAAGAATCAGTAACACTGCTATGGGGCTTTGTCTTGAGAGGTGAAGAGTCACTAGCATGATACTAATTTGAAAGGGAAATGCATAAGAACCTCCATTTGCAAGAGCAAAAGCTGGCTTTGTGGCCCGCTGTTAACTATATTTAATTATAAGAAATGCTATAGTTCATGTAATGGGATGATTTGCTCAAAGGAGCTAATCCTAAGAAGTATTAAGAAGGATATTAGAGGCTTTTTGGGATTCAAAACTAAATTCCACAACTAAGTTCTTAATTGGATTCTTTGCCATAATTAATAGTGGGATGAATTCTACTACCTCGTTTCTCTCAAGAAAAGATGGCCGGTCTTTTTCTTGTTTTTTTAAGATATTCTTGGTATGTTTATTTTGTTTTTCTTTTCTTTTCTTTTGGTATTAAATATTCTTTTTTCTTTGTTTTAAGCGTGATTTTGTGTACTTAGTAGGCACTTTGCATCTCCGATATTTTTAAATTGGGCTTTTAATGGCCCTTTGTTTGTAATGTTGTTATCTTATAAATAATTTTTTTTTTTTTTTTTACCAAAACCAATTTGAGTGTTAGTTGTTGAAATATTCAATTTTCAAATATTAAATGAAAGATTTTTTAATTTATTAATTCAATAATATTTTTGATTCTCAAAAAAAAAAAAATCAATAATATTTTCCATTGATAGTAAAGAAAAATAATAATGAAAATATTGGTTATTAATTGTTCAATGTATACTGCAAGATATAAGAAGATAACATTTTATAAAGTATGAAAAAGGACTGCTTGCTTACATTCATTATTGTGTGGTCAACCCTTTATCAAGGACAATAATTTCTTTTTCCAAATTAGAAGTATATTAAGAAATGAAAACACTACCACCATACACCATTAGTGCGATGGTTACTTCACAAGTATAACTGCTTGCGGGGTGTGGGAGGGCAAAGGTCAGGGTTCAAGTCTTCAAGAAGGAGCTTCACACACATATACACTTAGATTAGGCTAGAATAAAATTTCTATTTTGTATTGAAAAAAGAAAAAGAAAAAGAAAACACTTATCACCTATTTGATTCAAATGGGAAATTTAATAAGGATGGTTCATATATATTGTTATGGGTTGAATTTTTAATATTTTCTAGTAAAATCTTTATGCCAATGTGCCACAATAAGATGCCCGTGTAAAGCTATTAAGAAAATAGATTTTAAAGCTTCATAAGTTTCATGAATTAGAATTTCCTAAAAAAAAAAAAAAAAAAGTTGCTTGAATCAGATATTCTTCTAGATTAAAAAAAGAAAAAAAAAAGAAAAAAAAAAGAAGAAAAAGAAGAAGAAGAAGGTAATATTTGTTAACAATCATGGCGTTTCTACTTCAGAGAAGATACAACAAATTGAAGATGGTTGATTTAATCTCAGCCCTGGTTTGATTGTACTGAAGTCGCAAGGTTGAAGAAGACTAAAATTGGGGATGACCGTTGGTGTTGAAACGCACCGTTTCACTAAAACAAGAACGCACCGTTTTATGTGTTTTGGTATTTAAACTTCAGAAGGTGGAACGACATTGTCTGAGAGCTGGGTTGAATTCAGTTGTATTGGCGCGAAGATCTTAGTCAGTTAAGCAGTTAGTTATCTTCCTAAATTCACGGAACTGATCCGTTCAATTAGGACTAATTCTGTTATTCCATATCTTAGTCATATTACATTATAAATATAGGATTGTAATCTCAGATTATGTATTGAGTAAGAAAATTCAGTTTCTCACATTCTCTCTCTCTCTCTCTCTCTTTTCTCTCTTCTCTGTTACTCTTTCTTTTTTCTGTAATTTTCTCTTCACACAAACAGTTCTTAATCTCGGTTCAATCACACTTGAATACTGAGATTGATTTTCTTAATTCTTTAAGAAAATCTTCAATATTGAAGTATTGAACATAATGTGCCATAATTTCTCTTATGACGTGAGAGTGAAAACTAAAATCAACATAGCATGTGCGAATTTAATTAATAGCAGCCCAAAAGAACAAAATACCAAGATAAGGTTTTTTTTTTTTTTTTAGAATGAAATACCAAGATAAGTGAATCTTCAAAAATAATATCCTGCAATAAACCAGCTAAATTTTGCTCAAAAAGCTGTTGTGCACCAGAAGACACACACATGAATATTCGTTGATGATGAAAAACAGGAAAATATCAGTACATCCATATTTATTTAGTACACATAATGAATAATGACAAAAAATAACCATACGTTATACAGGGGAAAAAACAAATCCGATTAGATAAACTCATTAATGGGCGATTCATCACATTGACTAATCAAATCCTCAAAGAAAAAAAAAAATGATTGTTAAGTCAAAAGCTTGAGAGTGAAAGAGAGAGCCCACAGATCATTTGAGTCTATTTGACTTTGAGGGCCTCTCAATTGAGACTGTTACTGTAATATTACTCTTTGATAAATTTGAAGTTTTGGAATCATTGAAATTTTTTTAGCAAGAACTGGCCTCCGCTTTACGTAAAATTGTGATTTCCAATTATCTTGTGTTGATTTTAATTTCCAATGTTGTTAAACCCGGACCAGACTGTATGGTACGACCGGGTTAACTGAAACCGTTCATAAAGAGGGTTATTTAAACACCAAGAACCAACCTATGCAAGAAAGTCAGTGAATTGTGCCAACCGCGGTTCAACCCTTCCGGATTTCAAAACCGTAAACGGTTTTTATAGGTCAGACCATTAAAGGTTTTTTTTTTTTTTTTTGAAAAATTTTTGGTACTTACAGGCTTACCGCCATTGTTGAAGGCTGAAACTTCAACCACTGTGAGACGCTATCAGACTTGAGATCCCACCCCCATCTCCTGTTCTTCTTCTCTGTCTCGTTCGCACTCTTTCTGCTCTCTCCCTCTGTATTTTTGACAATACTATTTCTGCATTTTTCCCGCTAGAATCCTCTTCTTTTTTGGTAAATGGAGTCTTCTTCTTTATTGCTTCAACTCAGCCACTAATATTTGCTTTACTGTCAAGCACTTCTAGCTTTTGTATTTAACCCATTTTTAAATCCGCAAGCATCCTATAGGATTCCTATAGCTTTTATTTTATTTTATTTAATTCATAAGTGGTGGACTATTCAAATGGGCTTGGGCATAAATTTTTTATTTATCTATTTTTGATTGGGTTGTCAAATAGGCTTGGCCTAGGACAAACAGACCAATTTCTCTCTTAACCATTTTATGGGTCTCATAAAATTTAAAATAAAAATTTTTGGGTACTCAAATGAGATTTGTCATGACTTAAAAGCTCCAACAAAAATGTTAAGTGTATATACATATAAAATTATTTATCTTTATTTTAGTTAAAATTTCAATTTTTACTAATTTAATATACTTGTTTATTTTTTAAATAATTATTAAATTAATTATAACGTTATCAGGGTTCGACCCTGGTCTAACCTCAAAAACCTTGAACCTCTTCTTTTTATGGTTCATTGAATGGTCCAGGTTTCAAAACTATGTTAATTCCGTGCCAAATTTTATTGTAATTTCTTCAATCATTTTCCCTGTATGTATATGATTTATTTGTAAGGGGTGAGTGTGAGAGATTGGTAAAGAATCAAGCTTTAGAAGGTGAATCATTGAAATTTGCGAGTAGCTCGCGAGAAGCAACCTGCAAAAAGGCCACATGTGAAGCACATTACTAGAAGTTGAAAAGTTGTGCTAGGCTGTCAAGTTTCTGTTTGGCAAGAAGGGCCATCCCATGAAGTACTCGCAAAAGTTTTTGTTTGGCAAAAAATTGTGTTGCTTTACCAAATTCTTTACCCACATTATAAATACCCTAATTACTCACAAATTGTAAGAAGTGCATTTCATAAAGAAAACCCTGGCAAATACACTTGAGAGTTAGAGATTGTTATACCCATAATCTTTTACACATTTCCTTGTGGTTTTCTTTAACTCCTACCTCTCTATCTCTTGATCCTTGAGTTTGTTAGATCAAACACTTACCACACCCATTCTAAGTGTCAAGTGAGATTTTGATGCTGTTGGGAAGTATTGGAAGGAGCCAACCATTGGCAGATGCAATTTGGCTAAATTGCAGGATCTGAAAAAGGTAGACAAGACAAGATTCTAAAAAGTCTGTTGGTAACAGGAGTTTGGAGGTCTCAAGTACATAGGGTAAACTAGGCTTAGAGGGTCTTTTGTTATTCGTATACTCCAACTTTATTCTTTAGTGGATCGATTTCGACTTGGAGGGTCGCGAAGAGGTTTTTCGCTAAGTTCTTCGGTTTCCTCTTCAATAACATGTCTTGGTATTATCTTATGTTTGCATCTCTCTTCCTTACTCTTTAAGCTTTCATTTTATTGTTGATGATGGATGAATATGACTTAGGGTAGCTTTATCGATTCATTGCGCTTATTTACTTTTGTTCCACACTTAGCTTAAGTTAGAGAGTAAAAGCAATCTTGTCGTAATTTTTAATTGGGGGTCTGAACAAGCTCTTGGGTTTTGGCACAAATTCGCTCTTAGGTTTTAGCACAAATCTGAGCTTTCACTCTCTTTCTCCCTCTTTCTCTTTCTCTCAGTTTTTGGGTTAGGGTAGGGATTTTGGTTCTTTTTGGTTCTTAGCTGATTTGGGTGTTTTTTTTTTTTTTTTTTTTTTTTTTTTTTTTTTTTTTTTTTTTTCTAGTTTTTTTATTAATATTTTTTTAAAAAAATTAAGAAATAAATAATTAAATTTAAATTTAAATTTAAAATCAGTCCAAAACAATGTCAGCAATAGATGGATGTCTAACGGAGGACTGAATTGACGAGTTTTGAAAGTTAGAGGACTGAAATGACCAAATACAAACTCAAAGGACTGAAATGAAAAGTGATGAAACTTAGAAGGTCAGTTTTCCCAATCAAAATAGCTAGGTGGACCAATGGGTTTTTTCTCATTTCCATCTGCTTCACAACCTTCATTGAAATAAAGTTTGTAATACCCATCCCCCTCTTCCAACTCATCAAATATTTTCACAAATTTCAAAGCATAATCTAGCATGAGATAAGTCAATTTTCACCTTGTTGGCACATCAAGGGTCACCAAATAATGTGCTTTAATTTTCTTTTTATCAACACATTCTTGAAACTTTTCAAACCTTGTGGGAGAGGCTCTCACATACCACGCCGCATTCCGAACCTTGGCAATTGGTTCATGAATGGACTTCAACCCACTTTTCACTATTAAATTCAATGTATGGGCACAATAATGCATATGTATGAACTAACCCCTCAAAATGCTACTATCTCTTTCTTTGTTTTCTTTTTCACATAATCTATTGCCACATCATTTGAGTTAGCATTGTCCATAGTAATTGTAAACAACCGATCTATATCTCACTTCAATTGCCCTACCTATGGTTTCCCCTTTTTGATTAGTTATAGCGCAAAAGTTCAAGATTTTCTTTTGGTAAGTTCAGTCACTATCAATGAAGTGTGNAACACAATTTTGAAACTTTTCAAACCTTGTGGGAGAGGCTCTCACATACCACGCCGCATTCCGAACCTTGGCAATTGGTTCATGAATGGACTTCAACCCACTTTTCACTATTAAATTCAATGTATGGGCACAATAATGCATATGTATGAACTAACCCCTCAAAATGCTACTATCTCTTTCTTTGTTTTCTTTTTCACATAATCTATTGCCACATCATTTGAGTTAGCATTGTCCATAGTAATTGTAAACAACCGATCTATATCTCACTTCAATTGCCCTACCTATGGTTTCCCCTTTTTGATTAGTTATAGCGCAAAAGTTCAAGATTTTCTTTTGGTAAGTTCAGTCACTATCAATGAAGTGTGCGGTGACCACCTTGTAGTTCAAATTTTATATGGAGGTCCAAATATCCGTTGTCACACAAACTTGTTGCCCAACAAAAGCCTTTCTAAAAACGTCCACCTCACTAGAATAAATCCTCATACAAGCCCTTACAACAGTAGTGCGATAGGGAATAGGAAACCTAGGCTCAACTACTTCCACAAATTCTTTAAAACCTTGACGCTCCACATATCTAAAAGGTAGTTCATCAATGATGATCATCCTTACCAATGCCAACCTTATCTTCTCTTCATTGGAGTTTGTAACCACTAACACATTTGAACCACTTTTCCCTTCCCATTTAGTTTGGAAAGACAAAGATTTTTACTTATCATCACGAGGAAAATGTCACTTCTTACACACCTCCATGTGGTGCAACATACTTGAAGTCTCATTTGTCTTGCCACGACAATTATATTGATTTTTACAGTAATTGCATTGTGACTTTGGCTTCTTAGGATCACCATTGGCCAACTTAATGAAATACTTCCATATTATAGATGGGTCCTTACCATCCTGTTTAGGTGGTAGTGGGGGAAGTGATGCACCAAGTCCAATAGTTGATGCAAATTCAGGTGGGTAAGTACTACCAGGAGGGTCCCTAGGTGCACCAAATCTAGGTGGAGCATCGACATCCAGCTTCTAAAATTATTTTTCCAACCAACACAAAAACAAACAAACAAAGTTTCCACAACAATATCAAATTATAATTCACAGTCAGATCCAATAATAATTGTCATTAGTACTTACTCATTAGTCAAGGTCCAATGATAACAGTCAATAATGTCACAAGACTCACAAGTTAAAAATAGTAAAAGCAATAACAATCAAATTTAATTTTTCACAACAGATGACATAGTAAATGATATACATCGCAAAAAATTTGTAAAAGAGTTGATATAATAAAGTAGTAATAAATAATTATAAAAAAAAAAAATAATAAAACACTAATAACTAATAAGAGTTTTCTGAACAAAAGAATTGATATTTACATCCCAAATTCAATAATTAAGTAAAATAAATATATAAAAAATCAAAAGTAGGAGTAAAAGTGTAAAAGATACATTGATATATATATATATATATTTATATATTTATATATTCAGATTTACTGTATAGTTTTCTTTTACATATAAATATAAATAATATTTTATAACATAAAAGAAAAAATAATTCATTATATTATTCAATATAAATATAAAGCTAATTATATTCATTAAAAAAATTGATAGCAGTGGTTAAAGTCTTAAAGAATATTAAAATAAAAAGCATAGTTTAGTGATTACCTCCGGTGAAGGATTGACGGGTGAGAACTCTCACAATCTCCCTCAAAATCAAAATGCTGAAAGAAAAAAAAAATCTTTACAACTTAATTCAACTCTAACAGAGTAACAGTTGAAATTGAAGTAGACTTAGAGTCTTAGGGAGTCTTAGAAAAATATTCACACTATAATCAGCTCAAGATCTTAAGTTATGGCCGAGAGGTGAGAGAGAAACAGGAGAAAATGGGCAAATGCCCCTTTGAAAAAAAAAATACAGCATTTTGCCCCAATTTCTGAACTAATTAGGAAAATGCCCCTCTTTTGAAACTCGATTTTCTCAAAATCGAATTAAAAAAAAAAAAAAAAAATCCTTGAGCCCTATAGTGGCCTTTTAAGGAGCTTATAGTGACGTTTTAAGGAACTATAGTGGCGTTTTATAACTCGATCTCCATGAAGTCGAGTTACATGCAATTTTTTTTTTTGGACTAAAACTCGACTTAATGGAGATCAAGTTACAAAACGCCATTATAGGTCCTTAAAACGTTACTATAGGCTCCTTAAAAATGCTACTATAGGGCTTAACTCGATTCTGAGAAAATTGATTTTCAAAAGAGGGGCATTTACTTAATTAGTTTGAGAAAGAGGGCAAAATGCTAGATTGTTTTTTTTAAAAAGGGCAAAGGCTAATTTTTCCTGAGAGAAACAGTTACTTTATAAATCATCATTTTCAATTGTTGTTATTACTTTATAAATCATCCTTTTCAATTGTTTTTGTCAAAATGCCCTCATTTTTGTAAGCACATCAATCAATTGTTAAACATTTTGATATGTTTTTTAAGAAGGGGAAAAAAAACCATTTTCAACAGCACCCCGTGGAACATATTGTTGCATTGTATTTGTAAAATTGTAATTTCCAACTAGCTAGTGTTGGCTTTAAATCTGTGTCAAATTTGATATAATTTCTTCAATCATTTTTCTTGTATGTATGTGGATTTATTTGTAAGGGGTGAGTGTGAGAGATCGGTAAAGAATCAAACTTCAAAAGATGAATTAGTGTAATTTGCAACTAGCTCGTGAGTAGATTGCGAGAAGCAACCTGCAAAAAGGTCACGTGTGAAGCATATGACTGGAAGCTAAAGAGTTACGCCAAGCTGTCAAGTTCGTGAGTGCTTTGTGAGAAGGCTCATCCCGCAAAGTACCCGTGAAACTCTCTGTTTGGCAAAAAGTAAAGTTGCTTTACCAAAATCTTTACCCACTCTATAAATATCTTCATTACCTACGAATTGTAAGGAGTGCTTTTCAGAGAGAAAACCCTAGCAAATACACTTGAAAGTTAGAGATTGTTATACCCACAATCATTTACACATTTCTTTGTGGTTTTCCTCAACTCCTACCTCTCTATCTCTAGATCCTTGAGAGGGTATTAGCTCAAACACTTACCACACCAATTCTGAGTGTTAAGTGAGATTTTGGTGCTGTTGGGAAGCATTAGAAGGAGCCATTTAATGGCGGATGCAATCGAGTTAAATTGCAGGATCCTGAAAGTTAGAGAAGATAAGATTTCGAGAAGTCCATTAGTAGTAGGAGCTTGGAGGACTCAAGTACATGTGGTAGATAAGGCTTGGAAGGTTTTTTGTTATTCGTGTACTCCAACTTTATTCTCTAGTGGATCGATTTCAACTTGGAGGGTTGCGAAGAGGTTTTTCGTTGAGTTCTTCGGTTTCCTCTTCGATAACACATCTTGGTGTTATCTTGTGTTTGCATCTCTCTTCCCTACACTTTAAGCTTTCATTTAATTGTTTATTGTGGATGGATATGGCTTAGAGTAGTGTTATCGGTTCATTGTACACATTTACTCTTGTTCCATACTTTGTTTAAGTTAGAGTAAAAAACACAATCATAACCCAACAGAAAAGGTGAAAAGAAAAGGTACGTATGCATGAAAAATGCATGAACATGTGACATGCTAAAATAAATTGCATCATAGATTCAACCTAATCCAAACCTCTCAGAACACTATTTTCAACATATAAACACACATCTAAATGCATGGAACATTGTGAAAATGCAAATGGAATGCAATGCATGATCATATAGTATCAAATAAGAAAAAACCAACCTAAAAATTCACAAGAATCTCAAAAAATTTCAAAAAACCCAAAACCTAGGTCTAAATGCGTGAAATGCATTAATAGTGAAGGATTTAGAACACTTACCAAGTGATTTGATCTTGGACAAGGCGAAAAAACTCGTGGGTAAGGAGTCTTGAGAGAGAAAATAGTGTTTAGAGGGAGAGAGATAGCTTTTCTGTCGAGATAGATATGAAAATGTGAAAACAGATTTCGCGTTGAAGCTATTTAAAGAAATTGCAGCTCAATGGATCGAGGATCTATCGAGATCTGTCGAGCACTAAATCTTGATAGATAGAATTTGTCGAGGTGCTGTCAAGAATTTGTCGACGGCAAAAATACCTCGATGGATCGAACAACTATCGAGCAGCTAGTAGCCAGACATAAACTTTCTCGATGGATCAAAAATCTGTCGAGAAGCAATTGAGACAAATTCCAAATATCTCGATAGATCGAACAACTATCGAGCAGCTATCGGCCAGACAAAAACTTTCTCGATGGATCAGAAATTTGTCGAGAAGCTATTAAGAAAAATTCTAGATATCTCAATGGATTGAAGATGTGATAAGATCTGTCGAGAAAAAAAGTCCAAGGGTCTTGATAGATAGCTTTCTGTTGAGGATCTGTCGAGAAGATGTTGAGCTATATAAAAAGCAGTTTTTCAAAGAGAGGAAAAACACACAAAAATAAATGCAATCAAGCAAGCTACTCCATCAAAGATCCAAACAGCATGTTAAGCTCTTAAACACATCTCTTAACAAGAAAAAATGCAAAGCATTCATAGATCCAAAACGCGCGTGCACACACATATACACACTAAACAAGTCTAACTAATTTTATATTTAAAAAATAAGTCAAGACAATTTAGTGAGCACACATTTGCACATGTATTCCTTGTGATGGCCAAATCACATTGTACCTGCACATGTATCAAGAATAGCAAAGAGTTTGTGTGTTGTGTGTGAAAACATTGCAAGAGTACATAAGTGTCTCAAATTATAATGATTTGAGATATGAGAAAATCAATTTTAATTCACACACAATCATAATTACTTGATGGGGACTATCACCTTCGAAGTACATTATATAACTCCCGCATCTCCTAGAAACATGCTTGCAACTATATTTAAAAGCATTTTGATTCTTTTTGCTTTTATTTTTCTTTTTGAGCATATCATGCATGGATATATAAGAGAGAGAAAAGAAATACTCAATTATGTTAAGCTTTAAACATCATAATTTTGTTATGCTGATACATACATATTGATGTAGGACACAATTTACAATTTAATTATTGTAATTTATTATTTTTGGTATTTTCTTATTAAAAAAAAAACGTTATTTTAGGTTTAGGTAATTTATTTCCTTGTTTTGAGGTACATTTAATGCTTTTTAAGTCAAATTTGATTCTTGTTATGGTTAGGTATCAATTAGGAGTTATTTTAGATTATATTTTCATGTCTGTCAAGTTTTAAGGGGCCCTTAAATAGGCCCCTAAGTTTGTAAACGTTTTTCATAGTTTATTATCAATAAAAATTCAGACTTGTGTCTTTTGTGTTCTTTGGTGGATTCCAGACCTATCACCTTGTGGATTCAAGGAACCCCTCGTGGATTTGAGGTTTACTACCAAGAACTAACAGTTTAGTTTCTGTTCCATCAAGAGAGCATCGTGTGTGCTTTCTCTTCAGGCTTCCGTGACATTAGTTGGTATCAGAGCCTTGACTTACCCTGGTCTAATGGCTAACCAAGGAGACGGTGACCACTACAACAATGACGGCCGTGATGACGTCAACAACCCAGTCCTCACTAGGGCTGAGTTCCTTAATTTTCATGATGAGAATCACCAATTTTGTGAAAAGAGTCAGCAAATTATGGCTAAAATCAAGAAAAATATTGCTACTCTTCTTGCTAGGAAATCATCTCACAATGACGAAGACCAATATAATCAAAGATGCACCCCTAACTGTTAGGTTTTGAGTTTGTAATGTTGGCAAACCATGACAAAACATGACAAAAACTAAGTCTCATTAGTTTAGAATGGTTTACATTGAAGCCCAAGACAAAAACTTCAAGTTCAGGATAAAAACAAATGAGTTACAAGCTGGTTGGTTCGATCGATCCAATCTAATTTTTGATTGATCGAAAATCGCGTATTAGGAAAATCAGCAAACGTAAAAAGACCATAACTTATTCGTTTGAAGCCCAAATCGCTAGCCATTTTTGCCAGTATTTAAAGGACATCATAAGCTAACCCTAGGTAGGGTTTTTAGAGCTTTTTAGAGAGATTAGAGTGCCTCTTGTGCCTCTTTGAATTTTTAGGGTTTTGTACCCAAAAGCTCTCTTATGTTTTCTACCGGTGCTATTCCTTGAAGAATCTCAAGATCCGGTGTTGTAGAAGTTGTTGCCTTCTCTAGTCATCAAAGGTGTTGATGATCTAAACCTTCAAGGGTGGTCTTGGAGTCACAAACAGGAGAGTTTGTGTTGATAAACCTTTGAGTGGGATCTCAAAGTCACAGACGTGGGTGTTTGTGTTTTGCAAAGGCCAAAGAAAGAAGGAGTCCGTGGATTTGGAGCTTACACGTGGTCGTGTCAGTAAGTTCTACTGGTGGGTAGCATTAGGAAGTCGAGCGGAGAGCTTGTAGTCCTTTTGTTTGAACTTCGATTCTTTCTAGTGGATATGCTTTTTACCTTGAGGATAACTAGGTCAAATCCTCCCCAGGTTTTTATTGTGTGGTTTCCTAGGTCATCATATCTTGTGTTCGTTTATTTTTCGCTGCTTTACATCTTGATATGATTATTTGATTACTCTAACCTAGAATTGCATAATATGACTAAGTAACAACTTGGCTAATTAATCTAGGCTAACCAATCTGGTTGTGTTTTAAGGGGTCTAAAACCGTTCAAGTGGTATCAGAGTGGGTAGCTCTTCTGTTGTTAATCTTTTGATCTCTGAGCTGATCCTTGACCCCTGTTATCATGGAAAATTTGAAGTGTCTTTCTGCTCATGCTTCTGTTGATTTTATTGATGACTGTGATGTTTTGAATAAAAAGGACACTATTGTTTCTGTTGATTTTTTTGAAGCTTTTGAAACTCTTCGTAAGGAATTGTCTAAATCTTTGAAAATTTCTAAGAAATTCAAGGAAGAGTTAAAATTGGCTAATCTTGAAAAAGAGGAATTGATTGTTAGATTAGATGAATCTAATAAAAAAAAAATTCTAACTCTCCCCCTAAGTTAGATACATCAAAATGTTTTTATATTCTCCCTAAACAAAAAAAACAGGTCATCTATGTCTCCCCCTTTTTGTCACGTATTGACAAAGACTACCTAACAGAAGGTAGACAGAAAACATACGCAACAGAGTAAGAGAAAATAGAGACAACTCCCCCTATGAAGAGCAACAACTCCCCTAAGAACCACAAAGGTTTAAAAAAATTTCTCCCCTAAAAAATAGGAAAAAACAAAACAAGTTTTGGAAAAACAGTTTTAGGGAAAAATAAAGGGGCTGGGGAAAATAAAGACACACAAACCAAAGCTAAAAACTAAGGTGAGGACACACATGAAGAAAAATATTCA
>NW_027069676.1:710585-745709 GCF_002906115.3 Quercus suber | reverse complement strand
TTACCTATTTCCTTTTTTTATTATCCTATGAAAAGAGGGACGTAATAAACTTTCTCAGTTTTAGACTTAAGAGAAACAGAAACACTTCTATATCAACAACAGGCTTGGTACTAGTCAAATTTTCAATTTAGCTTTAGATTCAACTAACTCTTGTTCCAAGCTTTTCATCTTCTTATCTTGAGAGAAAATTTGATTTCTTAAAAATTCATTCTTTAATATTCTGTTTGATATTATTGTTTATATGTCTTTCTTTCCACACATGCGGTGATGTGTTTGTTGAGTGTTTCAGGAAAGACAGGTACATTCTGATCAAGACCTTCTACCTCTTCTTGCAACTTCTAGGTTAGGAGTCTTAGATTGGGATGTGTGATGTATTTGGGCATTTTATTGTATATGGGCATTATGTTGTATGTGTGTTTTGTCACGGATTGCCAAAGGGGGAGATTGTTAGGTTTTGAGTTTGTAATGTTGGCAAACCATGACAAAACATGACAAAAACTAAGTCTCATTAGTTTAAAATGGTCTACATTGAAGCCCAAGACAAAAACTTCAAGTTCAGGATAAAAACAAATGAGTTACAAGCTGGTTGGTTCGATCGATCCAATCTAATTTTCGATCGATCGAAAATCGCGTATCAGGAAAATCAACAAACGTAAAAAGACCATAACTTATTCGTTTGAAGCCCAAATCGCGAGCTGTTTTTTCCAGTATTTAAAGGACATCATAAGCTAACCCTAGGTAGGGTTTTTAGAGCTTTTTAGAGAGATTAGAGTGCCTCTTGTGCCTCTTTGAATTTTTAGGGTTTTGTACCCAAAAGCTCTCTTATGTTTTCTACCGGTGCTATTCCTTGAAGAATCTTAAGATCCAGTGTTGTAGAAGTTGTTGCCTTCTCTAGTCATCAAAGGTGTTGATGATCTAAACCTTCAAGGGTGGTCTTGGAGTCACAAACAGGAAAGTTTGTGTTGATAAACCTTTGAGTGGGATGTCAAAGTCACAGACATGGGTGTTTGTGTTTTGCAAAGGCCAAAGAAAGAAGGAGTCCGTGGATTCAAAGCTTACATGTGGTCGTGTCAGTAAGTTCTTTTGGTGGGTAGCATTAGGAAGTCGAGCGGGGAGCTTGTAGTCCTTTTGTTTGAACTTCGATTCTTTCTAGTGGATATGCTTTTTACCTTGAGGATAGCTAGGTCAAATCCTCCCCAAGTTTTTATCGTGTGATTTCCTAGGTCATTATATCTTTTGTTCATTTATTTTCCGCTGCTTTATATCTTGATATGATTATTTGATTGCTTTAACCTAGAATTGCATAATTTGACTAAGTAACAACTTGGTTAATTAATCTAGGCTAACTAATCTGATTGTGTTTTAAGGGGTCTAAAACCGTTCACTAACTATAAGAAAATTCCATTCTTTGATGGAGGTATGTGTAAGTTGGATTTTATCGACTAGCTTCTTGATTTGGAAGAGTATATTAATTTTTGGAAGATTTGTGATGAAGAAAAAGTGCAGCTTGCATCTAATAAATTGGACGATGAAGCAAAGGAATGGTGGGAAGAGATTCAAATTGATAGAAAGCGGCGAGGTAAGCATCCAATCTGCTCTTGGCAAAGAATGAAAAAAGTATTAATTAATTTATGGTTTCCTAATGACTATTATGATATACTAGATTATACAAGTGTTGATTATAAATCTTTATATTCTTATGAAAATCAATATGTTCACAACATGAAAGGTCAAAACCAAAATTATCACTGCCAAGTCCATGCATCAAGTAAAGGAAAGAGTTTCAGGGTCGAGAAGGAGCAGCCTATTTCTGGAGAAACTTTTGTAGTGGTTAAAAAAGGTCAAGACTTGCAACAAGTTGTTGAATTGAAACTTGAAAAGAAGATTGAGTTGATTGTGGAAGATCACAGAAATCAAGAGATAGTAATTATTGAGAATAATGTGAAAGATCCACTTGGGGTTAAAGGTGAGGATGAGTCCATCACCCACAACCCCTAGGTTCCGGTTGATTTATTGAAGACGACTACACAATATGTTGATTTTCTTGGAGTAGAAAATTTTAATTTCATTATCAACCCATTTTTGATTGATGTTGCAAATAAATTGAAAGTAGATGAGAAAAAATTTTATGCTACATTTTATGAAGAATTCAAGTTTCAGAACCTAATCAAGTTATTAAAGCATTCGAAGTATTTGTTCATTTGGAGCGGAAGATTTCAGATTTCAAGGAAGAACTCGAGGACGAGTTTGTTTCAAGTGGAGGGGTCTAATGTAGGACACAATTTACAATTTAATTATTGTAATTTATTATTTTTGGTATTTTTTTATGTAAAAAAAAAAAAAAAAACGTTATTTTAGGTTTAGGTGATTTATTTCCTTGTTTTTAGGTACATTTAATGCTTTTTAGGTCAAATTTGATTCCTGTTATGGTTAGGTATCAATTAAGAGTTATTTTAGATTATATTTTCATGTCTGTCAAGTTTTAAGGGGCCCTTAAATATGCCCCCAAGTTTGTAAACGTTTTTTTATAGTTTATTATCAATAAAAATTCAGACTTGTGTCTTTTGTGTTCTCTGGTGGATTCCAGACCTATCACCTTGTGGATTCAAGGAACCCCTTGTGGATTCGAGGTTTACTACCAGGAACTAACAGTTTAGTTTCTGTTCCATTAAGAGAGTATCGTGTGTGCTTTCTCTTCAAGCTTCCACGACATCGCATATGTTATTCATGATTAGCAGGTTTTAGTGGTGAAATGGTTATTTATGCATTTCTCTTAGGATATTTTAGTCATTTCTATCAAAAAGAGTGATATGGGTGTTAAGTACAAGAGATTACTTAATCATACTCAACACGAACACGAGCCACAAAGTTCACTTGCTTAGTTGTGCAAAAAGATGCTCATCTAAGTTACAAAAGATACAAAATTTAGAAAATTTTGCTTCAATGGCCATCCAAGGTACTCAAGTACCAATGTACACAAAACATATACTGTTTTTGTATTTTTCTAATTTGTCAAAAAAAATTTAAAAACAAAATAAAGCAAAACTGAAAATAAACAAACAAAAACTTGTTAAACAAAACATAGCATAAAACTAGACTAACTTAAAAACAAGAAAGCAAAACATACAAGTAATGCATAAACAAAAAGATGGAGAGAGAGAAAAAGTGACTATATCACTTTGAGCTTTTTTCCTTCCACACCTTGGAAGAACATTTTCTTTGAGCAAACCTTTGATCCGGCGGTGAAGGGAAAGAATTGAAACTATTCAAGTTTGAAAGGAACATGAGGGCCTTAAGAAGATCTCCAAGAGGAGTAAAAGAGGTTGGAAACTGTTTCTAGTTTCCATACGAGATCATACCATTACTGTGTTGAGTAGCTAACCACTTGTAGCAATTTGGACAAGTATGCCCTGAAGCTCCACAGTGATGACAGAGATGCTACTTCTTCTGTTTAAACTTTTGGTTATTACCCTTCTTAGTCTTAGAGTTTCTAATCTCTTTCTTTTCAAGCTCAAAGGGTGCACTTAAAATGTTCTCAAACCATAGTGCTCCAATGGTCTGATTAGCTTCATCAAACTTTGTGGAGAGCTCCTCTCAATCTAGCTCAATGTCACTCAGCTTCTTGGTGGCCAGCCTATATAGTTTCTCATGCTTTTCAGAAACCTTGTACAATTTTTCATAGGTTGTATGGATGTCATCTTATTCATCAATTTTCTCAAACTTAGAGTCCACCAAGTCTTCTTCATCATCTATTGTTTTTGAACCCCTATCAGTAGGATCGACTGTAGTAGTGAAGGCATTCAAGATTCCCTCATCATCATTGTCATTTCAATCATTCTTAGGCTCGGTGTCACTCAAGGTAGCAGCAAAGACCTTGCTTTTCCCAATAGTCTTGAGATAAGTTGAACATTCTTGTTTCATATGTTCAAAACCTTAAAATCCGAAGCACTTTGGTCGGGAAGGAATAGTGTATTAACCGCCATCCCTAGCATCCTTCTTCCCTTTATCTTGGCTCTTGATTAATTGTGAAGAACTGGATTGCTTTCGGTCATTGTCAAATCCTTTCGCATTGGTATTCTTTATAAACTTCTTAAATTGCCTAGTGATATAAGATTTCATCTTGGAATCTTCATCATCAGAAGACTTATTGGTATCATTGCTTTTAGCCTTCAGTGCCATGCTCTTGCTCTTGTTTGATTTCCTTATCCTAGTCAAACCCAATTCATAGGTTTGCAAGTTGCCAACCAATTCTGTCAAAGGAATTTTGTCAATATCCTTTGATTCCTCAATGGCGGTGATCTTGGCATGAAATCTCTTAGGCAGAAATCTAAGCACCTTCCTTACAAGCTTGGGTTTAAGAATGGTTTCCCCAAGATTAAAGACAGAGTTAACTATGTCCTTCAGCTTGACATAGAACTCATCAAATGACTCATCCTCCTCCATCTTAATCTCTTCAAAACTCTTAGTAAGATTTTGAAGCTTTGAATTCTTGACAGTCTTAGTCTCTTCATAGGTTGTCTAGAGAATGGTCCATACTTTCTTAGCAGTTTCGGTGGAGGATATCTTTTTGAACTCCTCATTGGTGATTGCATTGAATAAAGCATTCAATGCTCTACTGTTGAAGGTTGTTGCTTTAATCTTAGCATCATCTTAATCAGCCGAAACTTCCTTTGGCTTAGTCCAGCCTATCTCCACAGCTTGCCACACCTTCTCATCTAAAGACTGCAAGAAAGCTTTCATGCGTAATTTCTAGTATGCATAGTTAGTGTCATCAAATAAAAGAGGTATAATTAGAGATTATCCTCTATCCATAATAAACAGGGGTCAATGGATCACAACAAAGATTAACCCTAATCAGAGTGTGTTCTCTTTGATACCACTTGATAGACTAAGAATATATTGATTCCTTTGGTAACTTAATCATTTAATTTAGCCAAGTAAAATTAATTAGATTCAATTACATGTAATAAGCGTGGTAGAACAAATAAATCACCAAATAACTAAACGCGGCAGAAATTAAATTTGACACAGGTGATTTGTTTACAAATAGGGAAAACTACCGAGGCATAACCCCACCGGATGAATTTAAGATCACCACTACCGATAATCCACTATTATCAAAACAAGCGGTTACAAGTAAAAGGAATCTCAGTACCTAATACCAACCTAAAGTTGAACCTTTACCCCAATACCCAATTGGACTTGTAATGTAGTGACAATCTCTCCTTTCAATGTATAGCTCCAAGTATGTGAATAACACACCAACTTTGAGAAAGATGTTGGCTGCAAAGTTCTTCAGTTTATTCAGACGATGAAGATCAAGAAACTCCTTGGTTATAAAACCTTTAGCGCAAAGACGCAATAGCTTTTACAGTGAAGATGATGGACTAGAGCAATTGTCTCCGGTTACAATTTGCATGCACAATGACTTTGCATCAAGTTGCATAACCTTGCATCACCTTTTATAGTTCTTAAAATAATCCTTATATATGTTTAGGGTTGTGAGAAAAGAAACCCTACACAAATAACTTGGATATATGTGAAAAATAGATCTGAAAATCTGAATTTCGTAATTCTCAATAGATACAGCTTTTGTCGAGAGTTGTCGAGAATTCTTATTAAACTTGGATAGATTTATCTATCTAACTTTAATGAACAACACTTCATTTGTTTATTGTACAGATTTGCATGGCTTCAATACTAGGCTTGAACTCTTGTTCCTTGAAGTACTAAACCATCCTAGACCCAATTATAAGTAAAGTGCGCATTGTCAAAAGCTTTGTCAAAAGATTAGCCAATATTAAAATAACATATGTTCTAACAAGTTCCAAATATGTCCTAACATATTACATAGCCCAACATTTTTGTTTTCTAAACATAAACTTATACTTAAATGTAAACATAATTGTTTAAAAAAAAAAAAAATAATTGTTACAACCATGAGATGGGTGGATTTGAATCCTGATAATTTCTATTAAAAACACTAGAACATGTTAGTTGAGCTACAAGGTTCTTGACAAATTTAAACATAAATTTTAAACATATAAAAAGATTATTAATTTTATGTTCACTTCACATTTATAATAAATATTTTTGTTTTTCAAATTTGTATTGATAAATGATAAGTTCATTTATATTAAATATTTTATAGGAATATAATTTAGGAATTGGCGCACAAGTGACTGAAGGCTTGTATAAAAACTCTTTATATCTTTTTTCTTATTCAAGTCATTATTTGTGCATAATATTTATAAAAAATATTAGGTACAAAATAAGGTACTAAACAATACATCAAGTTTTAAAGAATATTTTAACTTGAAAATAGGAGACATGCAACATCTATTGTACAATAGCCTCAATAATATAGTTTGAAACCATTTCTATTTCCTATGATTCAATTTATTTCAAAGGGGCCCAAAAGAGAAATAACTAAACACTCTCTTTCAAGAGCATTTATGTAAGACAAAAAAACAGCGATGTTAGTTTTGCTTTTTAATTTTGTAGTTGGGATACTTGTAGGGCAATCTAGAGCAATGAATTAAGGTTTGACAAAAATAACTTTTTCAGTTTGAGCTCTATTCCTCATTTCGTTGCAAGCAGAGTATATTTGGACAAAGTTTAACTTCAAAATCGATTGTAGCCTTAGGCTACAACTCACTCAATATCTTTTTATTAGATGTGAATTTTGACAAATCCACCATTGGATTGTATCTTCTTCTTATATTCTCCATGTTTGCAAAATTTCAAGAAAATTAAAGATCAATAACTATGTCATCAATAAATTTTTAAATTGCAAGTTTTTGTAATTTAAAATTATGCATAAAATATAAGATTATAGATTATATAATAAATGATATTCGATTGACACAAAAATTGACATATGCATTAAGAGCGTAAAGAACATGTAATTCAACGGTTAGATTTTCAAAATATGCAGTAATATTTATTTTATTGAGTGAGTTTGTAACATAAGACTACAACTAATTTTGTAACTAAATTTTGTCCATATTAGAATATGGATGTCACTAAAAAAATACCCACATAGGCAAAGAATAATCATTTGACAAGATTTAAATATTATGATATTATTAATACAAATGAATAAAACCCGATGAATACATATGTAGTGAAACTTAAAATTTTTAAATCAAGGTGGTTAATATGGAACATTATTACCGTACAAGGAATTTTTGTACTATAGTAATGTTAGCATGCTTGTTGGATATCCTAAAATAAGGATTTTTTTAATTTTATTTTAAAGAATAAGGAATTTGAAAGTGTCAATAGTTGGATAGAGTTCTTCATAGTTAAGAAAAAACTAAATTTGAGTAGAATTTTTTCTTAAAAAAGAATACTCCATTAAAGCAATCACTTTTTGCAAATTTAATAAATTTTTAGCATTATATATTACACATGTTGTTTTACACAGTTTTACGCATGATTCTCAAGTGTTTATCCTAATCTTTTGCATCACCATTGCTATGATACAATATGGTGAAAATGAAAAATATACGTACCTAATTAAAAACAAATGCACATGTGAAATTAAATTAAAAGTTATAAATTTCTTTCACATGGTTAAAATAAATTTTAAGTTTATGTTTACAAAGGTTTGTTAAATTCAATCAAAATTGACAAATATGAAGTGAAAGTTAATACTTTAATGATTTGATATTGCAAAAAAAAAAAAAAAAAAAGTTTAAATACTTTAAAGTATGAGTTTAAATTTAGAGGGGCTATATTTGTGATAGTTTTGTGTTTTTGTATGAGATGCATTGAAAGTATAAATCACTTGCTCTAGGAGTGTTCTTTTGTCAAACGAATTGGGATACTATTACAGGGCTATCTTGAGATGCCAAGAGTAGCTAACATGATAATATCTAAAGGGAAATGCGGGAGAACCTTCATTTGATTAAGATAGCTTTGTGGTCTATTTAAACTTCATTTAATTACAAGAAATGCTATAGTTCATGAATTGAGGTAGTTTGGTCAGAAGAGCAAATTCTAAGAAGTATTGAGAAGGATGTAAGAGGTTGTTTGGAATTCATAACCAAATTTCACAACTAAGTTCTTAATTGGAATTTCTAGTTTCTATCATCTGGCCCTAATCACTTTCTCGCCCTAGTTTCTCTCTGAGACACTAGAGCGTGGAATTCTCTTTATCTTCCCTGGAATGATATCACGCCCCCTCTGTTAAACCTCCATAGCAATAGGGTTCCCTGACCTTCGTGTGGTCTACCTCCTCTCTATTTACTCTCTCAACATTGCTTTACCCTCATGGAAGACATTCTATACGATTGGAAAAAACTTTCACTGACAGATGAGGAAGATGTCAAACTCAATCTGTCAAGGTCAAAGAATTTACGAAGCAAAGAGTTTGTTTTGGCTGCCAAGTTTCTCACAAAAAGAGCACTCAACGTAGAAGCCATTGGTCGTACCCTAAAGCCCCTATGGAGAGCCAAAAAAGATTTCACAGTGTGAGAAGTGGGAGATCATATTCTCTTATTCGTCTTC
The DNA here is from genome assembly GCF_002906115.3 of Quercus suber. Classification (NCBI taxonomy): domain Eukaryota; kingdom Viridiplantae; phylum Streptophyta; class Magnoliopsida; order Fagales; family Fagaceae; genus Quercus; species Quercus suber. The sequence goes on along the minus strand of NW_027069676.1, from coordinate 737,195 downwards.
GAACTCAAAGCAGAACGGGTTTTGGCCAACGAACCATGGATTTTTGATAAACACGGAGTCCTACTACAGAGGTTTGATGGCTCTACACCACCGAGGCACTTGAGATTCACAAAACAGAAATTTTGGGTGCAAATATATGGCCTGCCGATGTGCATGCTTGATCCTGAAACAACAACGGAACTAGGAGAATCACTTGGTCAGGTAATACCATGTGAGAACCCTACTAAGTTGGTGGGAGGAGATTTCCTATGGGTTCGTGTTGAGATTGATATATCCAAACCTCTTTGTCGAGGTCGAAGGGTGGTCATGGAAGACAATGAAGAAACCTGGATTTCTTTCAAGTACAAAAGACTTCCAAACTATTGCTACTGGTGCAGTCTGATATCACACGATGGGAAGGACTGTGATGTTGGTCTAGCAAGGAAAGAACCAGTGAACATGAAGCCTCATGAGTATGGTCCATGGCTGAGAGCTGCGCCCTTTAACCCAGGAAAAACTTTTTTCATCGTAGTCTTTGGCATAGGCAATGGTTTGGGGGGAACTACAAAACCTTCAAACACGCCAATGGCCGAGAAGCCCTTTGAAACAGCAGACAGACAAGCAGAAAAATCGAACAAGGCTGATCTCGGCGAGAAAGGAGACGTTGACCGGGATCCAGTGACTGTTATGGAAATTCCAGAAACAGAGGCGTAGAGCATGCCACAATCCCAGAATATCAGCTATCCATTAATTGAGGTAATAACTTCCAATTCAAAATTATTTGCTTGCCATACTAATTCCGTTGATTTTGAATCACAGATATAGGACATAGATGCTACTTGAGGAAAGTTTGACAAGTGTGAAGAGCACGTGGAACATAACCTAGTTGGCACACCTCAATTTTCAGCCAACAAGGAGAAGTCGTTACCTCCCTCCATGCCAGCTCATCTTTCAATAGTCCAAGAGCTAGCACATCACGTGACATAGATTTCCCCATTTCCTAACTCAGGAAAAAAAAAAAAAAAACACTTCGCACATGGAAAAAACTTGCACGTGAGAATATAATGGAAACTGAAATTACTCAAGAGTCTAAAACAACATAAGAACATACGGCTTCAAAAAGAAACAGAGAAGAAGACATGGAGTTCTTTCCGGAGTTACCTATCAAAAAATTACAGGTTTCAAAGGAAGAAGGTCAACAAAACTCAATTGTGGAGGCTACCAAGTAGCCCCGCCAAGCACAATGAGTCTCTTAATATGGAACTGTCGCGGGCTTAGGAACCTACGTACAAGGAAGAAGCTTGAAGTATTAATTCGGGCTAAAGATCCCTCCGTCGTGTTTTTAGCCGAAACATGGGCGGATGAAGCTAGGCTAAAAGAAGTTCAAAGAAATATTAAGTTTGATAATCTGTTCTTTGTGGATAGAAATCCTAGAGGTGGTGGGGGTCTGGCTCTGTATTGGAAAAATTCCTTTGATGTTCATGTGGATTCATTTTCTAAATACCACATAGATTCAATAATCAATAAAGGGAGTGCAGAAGCATGGAGATTCACAGGTTTCTATGGAGAGCTGGTTACCCACAAAAGAATTGAAGCATGGAACAAACTTCGCTTGCTCAATAATAAACATGACCTTCCTTGGCTTTGTGCTGGAGATTTTAATGAAGTCACAAGACACTCAGAAAAATTGGGAGGCAATAACAGAAGTCAAGCTCAGATGTAACTTTTCGGGGATGTCATTGATGAGTGTGGTTTTCTTGACCTTGGGTATGTGGGAGAGCAATTCACATGGAGAAAGCATTTGCCAATGGACACTCACTGTGGGAGAGACTAGATCGAGGGTTATCCAACCATGATTGGTTCATGAAATTTTCGGGTATAGAAATATACCACCTGCATTCAGACTCCTCTGATCATTCTCCTTTGTGGATCACCTTAGATGGTTTGGACATCCTGTCTTTCTCAAAACCATTCAGGTTTGAAGAAATGTGGCTCTTGGATCATGGGTGTTCAGATATTGTAGAAGCAGTGTGGCTATCTAGGGAAGATGAAGGTGCTCATGATCATGTAATTCGTAAAATAGACAAATGTGGCAAAGAATTAAGAATATGGAACCGGAACTATTTTGACAATGTTAGAATGGTGCTGAGCCGAAAGAGAAAGGAATTAAAAGAGGCTGAAAAAGTAGCTATGAGATCCGAAAATAACCAACAAGTCCGAGACATGACGAAGGAGAAAGCTGAACTGGTTGATAAGGAAAACAAACTATGGTTCCAGAGATCAAAAGTCCTGTGGGCAAAATTTGGAGACAAAAACTCAAAGTACTTTCATAGCCATGCTTCACAAAGAAAGAGGAAAAATTTAATCCAGAAGTTGAAGGACTCCAATGGATGTGTGGTTGAGGACAACGAAAGCATTGCTGATTGTCTGGTACAGTACTATCAAAACCTCTTCTGCTCAACAAACCAGCATTATTGTTCTTTGGCCACAGATTCTATTCAGACAGTGATTACAGAGGAAATGAACTCAAAGCTCTCATTCGAGTTCACCCATCTGGAGGTAAAGCAAGCCATTAACCAAATGGCCCCGCTAAAGGCCCCTGGGCCGAACGGTATGCCACCCCTCTTTTATCAACACTACTGGAATTTAATTGGTGATGACATCTCTAATACTGTGTTGCATTATCTTAATTCTGCCACTTTACCCGAGCAACTAAATCACACTTTTATCACCCTCATTCCTAAAAAGAATAATCCTGAATATGCATATGAATTTAGACCTATCAGTTTGTGCAATGTTTTGTATAAAATTTTCTCAAAAGTTCTAGCAAATAGACTTAAGAAAATTTTGCCTTATATTATCAATGAGAATCAGAGTGCTTTCACAAAAAGCTGCCTTATTTCTGACAATATTCTGGTAGCTTTTGAGTCTTTACACAGCATGCAGAAACACATAGGGAATGAAGGTTATATGGCCATAAAGCTGGACATGAGCAAAGCGTACGATAGAGTGGAATGGTCCTATCTGCAATCAGTCATGGAAAAAATGGGGTTCACAGAGCACTGGATCAATCTCATGATGTTATGTGTTAAAACTGCGACCTACTTGATTTTGGTGAATGGTGAACCCAAAGGCATGATCACACACCATCTAGGGGCATAAGACAGGGAGACCCTCTCTCTCCTTTCCTTTTCTTATTATGTTGTGAAGGTCTTAATGGGTTAATAAATAAAGCTGTTCACAAAGGAAATATTAAGGGTCACTCTCTTTGTAGAAATAGCCCACGCCTAACTCACCTTTTGTTTGTTGATGATAGCTTGTTGTTTTGTAGAGCTACCATTAAGGAGTGCCAACGAGTTTTGGACATTTTGGATGTGTATGGAAGATGCTCAGGTCAACAGATTAACCGAAGCAAGACGACAATCTTCTTCAGTAAATCTACCACTAATGATACTAGAAGTCAAATAAAGTTGGCATTGGGAGTTCCAGAAATTATTCAGTATGAAAGATATTTGGGGTTACCCTCATTGGTAGGCAAAAACAAAAGAGCAAGCTTCAATTACATAAAGGATTGAGTTTGTAAGAAATTGCCAGGTTGGAAGGAGAAACTTCTCTCACAAGCTGGAAGGGAGATTTTAATCAAAGCAGTTGTTCAGGCTATTCCAACCTACACCATGAGTTGTTTCAAACTCTTAATAGGGCTTTGCTCAGAAATTGAGAGCCTAATAAGAAGATTCTAGCGGGGTTAGAAAGGTGAATGAAGAAAAGTCCATTGGGTGAAATGCGATACACTTTGTCTTCCTAAAAAAGAAGGTGGAATGGGATTCAAGGACTTGGCCAATTTCAACGATGCTCTCTTGGCTAAGCAAGCTTGGAGATTACTTCATAATAAGGTTTCTCTATTCTACAGAGTCTTTAAAATGAAGTTCTTTCCAAATTGTAGTTTATGAGAGGCCCAAGATTCCAGCTCTGGATCACACGCATGGCATAGTATCCTAAAAGGAAGAGACGTTCTCATAAAGGGTGCCAGATGGAGGGTGGGGTGTGGAGAGGATATTAGTATTTGGAATGATGCCTGGTTACTATCACAAGAACATCCACGGGTCTTATCAAATATTATTCCAGGTTTTGAAGAAAGTAGAGTTGCTGATCTTATCGATCCAAGTACAAGAACATGGGATGCAAACTTAGTGCATGGGTTGTTGTCACCTAAAGAAGCTGCACTGGTTCTTAGCATTCCATTAAGCCACACCCCTGTAGCAGACAAAATCACATGGCCTTTTACTCCCTTAGGTAATTACACAGTAAACTCGGGCTCAAAGTTTTTAGCTAAATTATCTTCTTTGGGTGCTCCTGCAGGTAACTCACAGCAGCAAAATGAGGTATGGAAGCTGATTTGGAGGCTTAACGTCCCGAATAAAGTGCGGAACTTCATGTGGCGAGCATGCAAAGAAGCCATACTAGCTAAGCGCAATCTATTAAGGAGGAAGATCCTAACCGAAGACAATTGCGAAGAGTGTGGCGTGGAGTCTGAAACAACAGCCCATACCCTTTGGGAATGCACAACGCTGGATGAGGTTTGGCAAAACATCCCAGGCTTTGAAGACTGGAGATAGCTTGATGCTTCAAATATCAGAGAATTGATCAACCTGACTCACGAGAAAAGAAAGGATGTGGATCTCATGGCTATGGTAATGTGGATGATATGGCATCGGTGAAACTAGCTACGTGTACACTCAAGCGTTCTTCCCAAAGCACAAATCGTCCAACAAGCTTCACAGGCTCTTGTTTCTTTCCAATAGTCCCAGCACACCTTTACAAACCACGCAGCAGCAACCACACGTTCTCAGCACAGTGCCCAGTGGCGTCCTCCTCCAACAAATTGTCTCAAACTAAACTTTGATGGGGCAATTTTTTCGGAGTTGGGCAAGGCTGGTTTGGGAGTGGTAGTTCGTGATAGCTATGGAAATGCCATTGCCTCACTATTTGAACAAGCACCGTTACCATTTGCACCAGTTATTGTGGAGGCCATGGCAGCTGCGAGAGCGATGATCTTTGCACAAGAAATTGGCATCACCGAGTTTATGCTTGAAAGAGATTCAGAAGAAGTGATAAACACCCTTCAAAACATAGAAGTTTCCCTATCAACATTTGGCCATCTTCTAGAGTCTACAAAATCCACTCTAGTTACTAGTAAATGTATTGCCTTCTCACATATCCGTAGAAGTGGTAATAGAGTAGCCCACAACCTAGCTAAACATGCTAGATATGTTAGAGGTTTGTCGGTGTGGGCGGAGGATATTCCATCACACCTTTATGATGTACTCTTTGCCGAGCCCGGCTGATTTGTTTTCAATAAAATAGTAGTCTTCTTTCTCCAAAAAAAAAAAAAGTTCTTAATTGGAATATTTTCCATAATTAATTGGGGGATGAATACTTCTATCATGACTCTCTCAAGAAAAGATGATTGATCTTTTTCATGTTTCTTTAAGATGTTCTTGGTACGTTTATTGTGTTTTTATTCTCTTTTGGCGTTGAAATACTTTTTTTTCTTTGTTTTTAGTGTTATCTTGTGTAGTCAATCGGCAATCTACATCTCCAATGTTTTTTGATTGGGTCTTAATTTAATGGCCTCTTGTTTGTAATGTTGTTATCTTATCAATAAAAAAATTGTTTTACCAAAATAAATTTGGATGTTTTTTTTTTTTTGAGGGGAAAATAAATTTGGATGTTAGTTGTTGAAATTGTCAAGTTTCAAATATTGAATGAAAGGTTTTTTAATTTATTAATTCAATGATGTTTTCCTTTGATAGTAAAGAAAAAAATAATGAAAATATTGGTTATTAATTATTCAATGTAATACTGTAAAATATAAGAATGTAACCTTTTATAAGGAATATAATGAGACTGTTCGCTTACATTTATTATTGTGTGATCAACTTTTCATCAAGGATAATGAACTCTTTCCCAAATTGAAAGTATATCAAGAAGTGGAAACACTTCTCACCTGTTTGATTCAAATGGGAAATTTGATTCATATATTGCTATGGGTTGAATCTTTAATATTATCAAGTGAATTCTCTATGTCAGTGTGCCACAATAAGAGGCCTGTGTAAAGTTACTACGAAAAGGGATTTTAAAGGTGCATTAGTTTCTTGAATTAGATATTCTTCTAGATAGAATTAAAATATATATATATATATATATATATTGAAGTATTTTACCTATTATGCCATAATTGCTTTTAGGATGTGAGAGTGAAATTTTGGGGTGTGAGTGTGCATGAGGGGGAATATTTCCTGTTATTGAAAAAGTTTGAGGTTCAAGTAAAAAAGGAAAAAAAAAAAAAGTGTGAAGTATGAGGCAACATTTTTGGCCAAAGTGTGTTTATATGTACGCTGGGCTTGAAAATAAAATTACTAGCCAAACATGTGGCTAAACAAGTTAAGATCACGTGGAAAGAAAGCAATGACATGTTCGTCAAGTCATATTAAATTATATTTAGGGTTAAAGACTAAAAGGATGACAATTGGCATTAATTTGGTGATTTTAACTAGGGTTGTAATCAATTTAAGCTTTGTCGAGTATTAAATATTTAAGCTCAGCTCAATAATAAATGTCAACTTTTCAACCTTGGCTTGAGCTTGAACCAAGCTTACAAAAAATGTTTAGACTTGAGCTTGTCAGATATTTTGAAAGCTTGAGCTTGCCTTGTCTTGACTTGATTTATTAGTCAAGATGATTTGCAATTATTAAAAATCAAAAGTAAATAAAGAGGGGAAGAGAAACAAAAACAATTAGTAGATTGGTGTTTACGTTTACTCCAAAAATGCTTTCACAATATACCTAAAATTAAATTAAAGCAATCTTCAATACCAAGGTCAAGTTAATAAATCAATTTCACTCCGTTGACAAATTTACGTTCTCACGCTCAGTTACCATGTTCTCATTAAGTATTTCCTTGCTCTCCAATCCCTATTCCTAGTCTTGCTTCCCTATCTCTTACTTTCTTGAATCGGGTTTGTTTTCCATTAATTTTTTTCTTTTAATTTCTTAACTTATTATTATTTTTTTTACATATTTCACTTTTTATATATATATATATATATATTATTGACCATTAACGTTATGTAAAAAGTTAAATAAGTTGGTACCAAATAAAATCGTGTACTGTTTAGAATTATATTGAGCATAAACTGAGCCATTCTGAGAAGCTATGTGGAAACAAAGTTCTGCTAATGTGGTAAATATGTGTTAGTTGGCCAACCTCTCATTCAAACCAGAATCCAACCTTCCATTCAAAGTATAAAATCTGCAAGTCTAACTATGTCCCACTAACTTTGCATCCCAATAACTTATTAACATATGTCTAAAATGTTGGGTGCATAAAGCGCATGGTCCAGCCCACAAAGTAAAAGCCCACTTATGGGCTTGTTTTTATTCCGTGGCCACTAGTATTCTAGATCAAGTGGATTTTGTATTTGTGTGATACAAGGATAGTGTGGCGGCTAGTGTTATTTAAAATTAAATAAGGATTATATGTGATTTTTTTTTTGGTGTGCGTGCCTCATAATAGAAAGAAAGGTCGGTGCCGCACAGTAAAAAAGAGGTGGGTACCGCATAGTGAAAAAGGAAAAGAAATAGGATTGTCATTTTTTAGAAAAATAATTTGTGCGTGAGAGTAAAGAAAAATAAGAGGTTTTTTTTTTTTTTTTTTAGCTGTGAGATATACATATTGTAGGGACTCAATTTGAATTGAGTGTTGGGTTTTCAGCTCAACAAGCCCAAACAATACATTTATAGAGAATGGGCTGACAGGCTTAGGTGCTGGCCGTTAATCACCATGCCCAAACTTATTTTTAAAAATGGCTGAGTGTTTTCTTACAAATGAGGGAATGCTCCTCGGCCTGTGGCCGAGGAGGCCCTTCTTTTTTCCCTCCCCTCTTTATGGCTTAACCTGCTCTTCTTTTATAGTTTTAATCTTCCTATCTTTTGCTTCCATCTGTTGATTGTCTATTCGCCTTTTTCTCTGGTCGTCCATCCCATCAGAAGCTTTATCGATACTCAAGTGGCTCACTCTGACCAACGTTATCCTGCCAAGGGGTTACCTCTCCATTAATGCGGCCAGGGGGGTTAGTTGAGTGCATTAAATGCGAGAGTGACAGCTTACCTTGGGGTTAGCCACTCCCCGAAATCACTCTTGTCAGGCCGAGGACAAGGTGTCCTCGGCGTGGATTCAAGAGAATAGGCTTCCCTCCTTTCTCCTCAGAAATAGCTTGCGCTCCTCGGCTTGGGCCTTGGGCCTGCTATATGAAGGACTGAGGCTATCAGGCCCACGGACCCCACAATAGCCCCTCAAGACTCTGCTGCACGTTCCCTCGAAAAAAATTATAAGAGAGAGAAGACCCCTGATGGGGGAATCAGAACACTAAAATGCATCAATCTAAAGTAGGGATGCCAAAAGCACCAAAATGTATTTATGCGAAGCAGAAATCCATATCAGAGATGGTGTGATTTTTTTATTTTTATTTTTTAAATCCACTAACAAAAAGAAGAAAAAAAAAAAAGAGAGAGTAATATTCTTTTTTGCTCTAGGAGGAACATGGAATGAATGGGAGAGAGGTGTAATAGTAAATTTATGAAAAAGAAGATGGGGGGAGAAAAAGAGTCATAAAAGGGAGAAGAAGGGTTGGAGGAAGGGTAACAGTAAGGTGAGAAATGATAGAAAGAAAAAGAATTAAAAAAGGGAGAGGAAGTTTAATAGTGTAGTGAGGAATGATTGGGAGAAAAAGAGTCAAGAAATGTTTTTGACATAGCACAACAGGAGATTAAAAAAATTAATTGCTAATATTCTATTACTATATATTGTAAAGATAGATGTGCCAAAAGCTATGTAGCTTAGTGATATTGCTCAATTCTTCAAATGAGAAGAATTTGGGTTTAAATTTCTCCTCCCACCACTTATTGTGAGGGAAGAAAAAATAATGATGTGACAAAAACTATATATATCATGTGATTGTATGTGTTATTTTTTTAATGGTAAGTTCTTGTCAAATGTTTAATTTATTACGAAAATAGATTAGAAGGATTTTTTTTTTTTTTGAGAAAGTAAAATTACAAGGGATTAAATTGAAAGTTTAAGGAACCAAATTGACATATTCAATAAAGTCCAAGAGTGATATTTGCAAATAGCTATAATTTAATTTAAATAATAAAGACTGCTTAATTAATCTATAGAAGACATAAGCTACATGACATTAGTTGAAATATATATATATATATATATATATATATATATNGAGTATGGATAGAATATTGAGATTGATAGTTATCTATGCATGGATAGTAGTATGGTTTTTTTTTAAAGTGAGTTTATTAGACCAAATTTGACTAAAAACATGTTGAGGCTTATGTGAATGCTTTTATAATGAAAAACACAAATAGTAAGGAACATATATAAAATCTTGGAGTAGCTATTGCCAACTTTAGTACGCAACCTCTGCTTATCACTAGTAGTCAGAAAATTTGCTTTGAATGGTCCTCTTTAGGTACTCTCAAGTCGTAATTTTTTGATTTGACATTTTCTTTTTGTAGGTGAACTTGTCACTTTTATTATATTATGAAAGTTACAATCAAAAAGCTAAACACTTGTAGGTTGTGATACAATCATAGATAACAAAGCTAGAAGAAAAATCATTAAAAGAAAGAATGAGTCTCTCTTCTAGTTAATTCGAGTGCAATCACGACGAATTTCACCTTGATTTCCAGTCTTAACCCCTACTCGGCCTAGTTTGGTTATAGCAGTCACAAAGGCCTGTTGAAAAGCTCCATTGTTTGATGCAAACAAGTTAACAGTGGACTTTGATCTTGTATCTGTAAACAATATCTCATCAGAGCTGAAGAGACCCTTTCCTTGCTGAAGGTTTTTGAAGTAAGCATTGTCGAATGTATTAGGTGTGGTTGGGTCCATATTAATGGCAATTCTAGGATCAACGTTTATCGGACACATCTGTCTAAGTTGCAAAGCGTAAGCTGAATTTAGTGTCGGGTCAATCCGGCTTTTTGGGCTGAAGTTGTAGATTCGATTGGAGAAACGGCTGCAATGAGAAAACCCAATTGTGTGTGCACCTAATAGAAACATAAAACTTCACAAGTCAACTAATATGATAAATGACCGATATTAGAGACACTACAAATTTTATCACATAAATTCTACAAATTGACATATCATTAATTTATATAAAATAAAAAAATAAAAAAAATCAAACATTAGTATTTTGTTGTTGAAAAATTTATAGTAGTTTGAGCCTTAGAAAATATTTTGCTTTATGTGTCTTATAAAAAAGAGTTACTAAACCATGTCAAATATATGTTACATAGAAAATTCTAAGAGCTAGAACAAAGGGCTTGAAGACTCAGGTACCTGATAAGGCAATCATATCTGTCTGGGTAAGTCCATTTGAGCTAAACATGGCATTGAGCTGGTCTAAATTGAAATTTGGATGAGGAAGATGCCTTTGAACACTGGCAGAAGTAGATATCCTCCCATCACGCCTCCCCAATTCGACTGTGTATGATGGCCCTCCTGCCTGTATTACATGTCAAAGCATATACCATTAGATAAAGTGTTGGTGCTAAATAATAATGATTGTGGTAGTTAAACTATGTATAAATTAGTTGAGAGTTGAGTTGTTGAGAAGTTCAAAAATTTTCATAACTATACATCTTTTTTCCAACTATGTTTTCCCTGAAAATGACAAATAATGAACTGAAAAGAGAACCGTTTGTTGGGAGTCCACATACCAATACTACCACATCTCTAGTGGCAAGAGCTAGTATATCAGCACAAGAAACTTTGTTTGTGCACCGAGAATCACTATCGACAGCTGCCTTAGCTTTGATCACAGTGTCAAATCCATCACCCGCAAGAGAAAGGTCATCAGGGTTATCCTTCTCTGATGGTGAGGATATCAAAACTGAAGCATCACATCCCTGTTCCAGAAGAAGCCAATATCTTAATATATAGGTAACATCTTGTAAACTCACCATGATACCAAAACTGATATTAACAATGCTACGGACACAAAAAATTTAATAAGTTTTTTCAAAATTTATCAAAGTAACAGATTGTGATCAGTGCAACATCACTTTTACTTTAGACCAGGTCTAATTAATGTTACTTTTATCATACAACAATCACAATCTGTTACCTCAACCCTTATGAAAAAAGTATTGAAATTTGTTGTGTGAGATAAGACTACAAACCCGAACAAAGCAATCGTGGAAGAAGAGTCGAAGAGTTGCTGGGGCAGTAACAAAGGTCTGCTGGAACTTCTTTGAGACAGCTGAGCGGACTAATGATTCAACATTTGGGCATGTGTTCTTGTAGAAATCACTTCTAAGTTGAGCTGAAGTAGTGGTTAGAAGGAGAGCAAGAAGCAAAAATGACAAAAGAATGGCACTGCGAGATTCCATTGCTTCTTGTTGCTGTTGTTGTTTTGCATGCTGCGTGGGGTTTAGGGATTATTTATACAGAGAATTTGAAGACAAAGAAAGGATAGTAAGATAATGTTATACCCCTGGTTGAGACAAAGAATCCTGCAGGTACACTCTGGCCTTAATGCATGGATTTTTTTTTTTTTTTCAATGTTATTTTATTTGTTCGCCATCGATGTTGAAGAGATCGTGACAATAGAAAATAATTCGAAAATTATTTAGAGATAAAATTGTTAAAATTTGAACCATGTGGAACAAATTGACTGCAAACTGAAATTTGGAGGGATAAAAATTTATTTCAACCAAATTTTTTCAAATAATTGAACTACTTTTGAAGTGCATGCATGGACGGGTTTTTATTCTCACACATTTACTATTACACTTTTTTTTTTCATATCTATGTTTATGTATTATAACGTGGATATTTTCGCATCAATTATAGATATGTGTGTAAAATAATAGCGTGAATAAGTGTGAAGGAGTGTAAAAAGAATATTTTTCATGCATGGATATCTATTTCTAAGGATTGTAGAGTCCACTGCAACAATGCATAGGACAATGAACATGTTCGACGGACACTGAAAGACAATCTTATCTTTTTTAATGTTGGACAATAGGATTGTAAATAAGTTGGCAACTCAGTACATGTGCACCTCTGCCCACTACATTGCAATCTAGTGCCCTTCACTTCACCGCCCCTCTCCAAAATAAAAGAAAAATAATTAAAAAGTAAGCCACTTCTTGATGTGATTTGATTTGAATTTTGATTTGCCAATTGTGCTATGTACTTCCAGTCTCCCATCATACGATTCACTCTAAGTACATTTAAATAATTTAATTCATTTGTTGTTGGTAAAACTCTATTACAAATACTTTAAAAGTCTAAAATACTATTGCAATTAAGAATCTGTTTGTTTAAAGATTTCTAGTATCGTTATTTAAACGTTATGCAAATATGTATGAGTTAAAAAATATTGTTAAAATGCGTGTTTCAGTGTTTAAATATTGAAAACTGCTATTCAAACAACTGTACCAAACACTCCCTAAAAAATTTATTGCCAAAAATCTCAAAAAGTTTCTAGATTTAATTTAAAAATGCTTTCATCATCTAATAATCTTTTATTCAGATGAAAATTCAATCTTTAACTAAATAAATCTACCAATTTCTTAAAAAAAAATTAAGGCTCTTAAAACACGTTTTCAATAGTGCTCCAATACACCCTTTTAATCTTTTATCATTCATATATGAAAATGTATTACTATTTATCAATCTTTTTTTTTTTAACCTTTAGTTTGGTAAGACTTCTAGCTCGTGAAGGCATTATTTACTATACCAAGTACACAAAAAGATAGAAGCTTGTAAGAGAAACTCCTATCAAGATTCTTTTATGTGGAGCTAAATTTGGTGTATAGTAGAAATAACAATTGCTGATAAGAAACTTCATGCTAAACTAAAGTAATAGATACCTTATTTTAGTTTATCTTTTTCACCATAGTTTTAAAAATTATTTGCTAACCACCAACAGTTGCCAGTCAAAACTTATAAAAAAACGACATTAATAATGCACAATATTCAGCACGTATTACCTAACTACAAAACCTTTTTTCTCCTTTCTGTTTTCTCACAACGAAACAAAACTTAAACCAAAAGAAGAATGCTCAGATATATACATGGTTTTTGATCTTGGATGGTCAATTTTATTCGTTAGTAATGTATCTAGGAACATGCTCATAAACATAATAATTATATATATATATATATATGTGTGTGTGTGTGCGCGTGTGTAGGTAAGTCCATAAAATATATGTGACTCTTAATTAATGTTTTTTTTTTCTTAGATAAAATGGATTTGAACTATGATATCCATTCTATGATGACTGTTGTTTAATATCAAGCCAAGACATCGATTGATTTTTTTTGTTTATGTGGGATTCAAATATCTGTATCTTTTATTAGAAGACAAAATACTTTATTAATTGAACTAAATGGGACTTACATTTTAAATTAAATTTTTGGTAATATAAATTGTCCCAAAAAAATTTTATATGTTGTTTATTATAAATGTAAGGCTAGTACATTTCATTTCTATTAGTTCATTAATAAAAACAATATCATCTTAACTATATTTTAAGCAATTAATCATTAGCGTGAATGAGAAAGAAATTTTTTTTTTTTTTTTAAGAAAAAAAAAGTTTGACCAAACGTTTCAAGTACAAAATTAGATATATTATCAACCAAGTAGGCCAAATCAATTGTATGCCCATGTACTTGTAGAACAAGTAACTTAGCCTTGGGTTAGTTTAGGGTTAGTCAACTATTCTCTAGTATATAAACGCTATATTGGGTTCTTTATAACGAATACAAACCCTCTATACCACTTTTTGTGTTCCACCAATCGTAACTTGTCATGTGTAAATTTTTTTCTATTTTAAACTTAACTTTGGTTATTTTATAAGAAATGTCAAACAAATACATGATACGTTGTAATTAGTAGAACATAAAGTAGAATACAAAAAGAAGTACAGAAGATTTGTATTCTTTGTAACACAAGGCTTAATATAATATATAGCCATCAATGGCTCTAACACCATGGACATAAGTAGTTAAGCGGAACCACAAAAATCTTTGTGTGTATTCTCTTTCATGCTTCTGCTTATTATTCAATCATTACACACAATCACACAACAACTTTAACACAAAGGTTGTGATATTGGTAATCTAACTAAGTGATGAATTCGGATTTAGTTCATATTTAATTAAAATAAGAATAAATAAACAAACAAGCAAATAGTATTATTATTATTATTATTATTATTAGGCTTAGTGTGATACTTGATAATAAATTCACCTTTGGGATTCTTGACATTAAGAATAGAAAAACAGAGCTATCAAAAAAAGAATAGAAAGAACAGAAAAGAAGACTACTAAAAAAATGACAGTATAGGAGAGGTAAAGAAAAAAAAGAAAGGAAAGTAAATACCCCATAGAATATGAAATATAGTGAAATGAAATGGGACAATCCATAAAAGTTAATCATAAAATTTGGCAGCTCGCCTTATGATCAGTTTCTATAAGTTTCTTTGGGAAGAAGACGAACCAGAAGGACCAGGACATGAGCAGACTATAATCTGACCACGAACTCCATGAAAGTTGCCCTGAAAGTTGGCTAGGAAATAAGAAAAATTAACTTCATTGGCCATATATATATGAACCTTAGAAGATGCACGGGCACCCTGTGAAGATAGATGCGTAGCACGAGACTGGATTTATCCCCAACCACACGGCATTGTAATTGAGTGAATTGAGACCATCATGTGGTGATTTTTGTTGAGTGTTTTTTCTTTCTTTTTTATTTAAGATAAAATGGCAGTCTTTTTTCTTTTCTTTTTTCTTTGTTTGAGTTGATATATGAGAAATTTGATGATTCATTATTTCTTTTTCTTTTTTTAATTAAAAAAAAAAAGTTGGAAAGGTGATTCATTAATGTTGACATCTAGTGGGTTTTTTTTTTTTTTTTTTGCATGTAATTACTCACTTAGCACAAAAATTAAAATACTTAAATTAGACACATGGCACAACATTAAGTTTCAATTGAAATCTAAATTCAATTTAGATTCTAATTGCTTCTTCAACCAAAAAAAAAAAAACCCCAAGAATCTTATAACTTAACTAGTATTTTTTGGTGTTTCCAACATATACATCTAGAATTCAAATTTCTACTCTTCTATTGTTAATATTGAATTATCAAAAAAATAAAATAAAATAAAATAATAAAAATAAATGACTAACATTGCCAGTGGTGGTTGTGGTGGCGGTGGCGATTGGTTTTAGCTTCAACAATGTTTTGATTAGGCCTGTACTTTTATATAATCGAATTATAAAATGATAAAGTTTCTGCCCTAGGATCGCCTAGGAAACTTTTGTTTATGATTTTCTGAATTTTGAGCGTTTGGCATCCAATTGGTAGGGTCTAGATTCTTGCATTTTTGTTTCTTTCTTTGACTGATTGAGAGGCTTTGTGTTGAAGTAATTTATTTTTATTTGATTGTTATATAGTATTTGTTTGGATCACGGCGTGTGCATCCACGTCTGGCGTTTTTGCCCTTTTTTTTTTTTTTTTTAAGTCCAGCACCTCTTGCACTGTTTATGGGACATAAATAGTGTAAATAGGCAAATGCACAGTAATTTCATTTTGAATAGTAACCGGAAAATCATTTTTTATTGTTTTCAGTTTTTAACTTTCAGCAAAATAAGTGGTATCTAAATGCATACATTATGTTTTTAAGAGGAGCGTAGCATTAATAGGTTGTTGATTTATAAGGCCATCTATGTGTATCATTTAAAAAAATCACAATACTCCTTAAAAAAGTTATGTGACTAAAATTACACATGAATGATCTTTTCAATTTCCACATAATGAATTGGAGGAAAATAACTCCAAATTGATTTGAAACTAATCATTTCTCTATTATGATATAAGGTTCAAGTGATAGTCCAATAGTAATGACATTTTTTGTGATCTCTTGTATTTGTGATTCAAAGTTTCAAACATCACCTCTCTCTCTCTCTCCCACTATCTAACTAATAATAATAATAATAAAATAAACATTTATTATGATATTTGAAACGTAGGTTTGAGCCCTTTTTATCTACCAATTTCTTTTTTTTAAAAAGATAATTACAACATGCTGCTAACCCTATAGCTCGAACCCTTTCCCTCCTAAACCCCCAAGCACTTTGTGCATGAGGAGGTACCAATTCCGCTACAAGGCCTTTTTATCTACCAATTTCAGTTATCACTTGCCAACCTCTACTAGAGATAAACCATTTACGACTTGGAATAAAACGCTGAAAATGTTTGTAAGATTGTATCCGTTTGGAAACAACTTATTTATCTTTTTGCTATAAAAAATTTGCTGAAAGTGTGCTAAAATATACTTGTACCTTGAAGATTTTTTAAAAAGTAAAAAAAAATAAATAAATAAAAAAAGATTTTAAAAAGCTAAACATAAAAGTTAAAAGCTAAAAATTAAGTTTATAAGCTAATGTCAAACAGACACACAAGTCCACTAAAACAATTGCATGTTTAGCACCTATCAATACATTGATGACTCTAATATTACTGAAATAAACTGTCTTTAGTATAACAATTCTCAAAAATTGTGGATATTATGAGATTTTTCATTATAATGAAAACAGTATTAGGCTTCACACGTCAGCTTTTCGTGATAGTGCAAAACAATATTTTATTTTCTTACTTTAGTAATGAAACAATTATCATAATACAGCTACCATAATAATATATATCTAATCGTGCTACAATAATAGATTTAGTTAACTTAACCAATTAAGTTTCTTATCATTAAATAAAAAATTTGAAGTTTAAACACTGTTTAAAAATTAATTAGTATCTCAGATCTGATAATAAAGAACAATTATTATAGAATAGGGACCATAAATTGAAGTTCTAATGTGTCTATCCAAAAAATAAAAATCATGCTCAGAGTTTGTTGACTTTAATCTAAATTCATGAATGATTGGAAACATGGTTTGTCCGCAGTTTTAGCACAATGTACATGTCAATGACAATAAGTTTGACATGCATGCTATTAACAGCAAAAAGATTCTCATAATTAAGCTTAGACAACACCAACTATGAAGATAAAATTAACTAGATTATGTGAGACGAGCTCTCGTGCACTACGCTAATTGATCACATTTGAAGCCGCAAAACATGGATCAATTATTATATACCTAAGCCTATATTGATGAGGTCGATCAAGTTAATTATTCCTGACATGACTTTCAAAATTTTATTCTTAAGTTCCATATGGAGACTGAAAAGAATAAGGAATATTGGGGCATTATTAACTAAAGCACATCTGAATAATGGTCCATTGACTTCATAAAACTCCCCCACATGGGTTTCCAATGGCAATCGTTGTCAGAAATTAATAACAAAATGAAGGACCATAATAAAAAAATTAAAAAAAAAAAAAAAACTATTTTTTAGAAGAAGGACAACACGATGTCTCTCTTGTATAGGAAAATAGTAGATATCCTAAAAGAAAGGGAAATTCTTTTTGTGGGGCCAGAAAATCAGGTAGCCTTGGCCCACTCCAAGCCGGGCCCAAGGGCCCACGCCGAGGATGCATGAGGGGTCCGAGGATGAAAGCGCGAGGACCGACCCCCGAGGAACATATCCGAGGATGACCCCGTCCTCAGGCGTCCGAGACCTCGGAAGAACACGAGCAACACCCCACCAAAGGGGACTCCTTGAATATCCGAGGAGGAGGGGGTCCAATGCCACGCGTCGGCGACGGGAGCACGGCGAAGGAGCAAGCTTTAGGCGAGCTGTCACCTCTGCATTGAATGCGCTCATCTAACCCCCTCTGGCCGCATTAATGGGGATGTAACCCCTTGACAGGGTAACATTGATCATTGTGAGCCACTCGAATACGGATAAGGCCTCTGATGGGACGAACGGTCAGAGGGAGGCCAATGGATGATCAACAGAAGGAAGGAGGGAGTAGGAGGAAGAGAACTATATAAGAAAGGCGAGCAAAGCAGTTTAGGGGGGGAATTTTCGATTATTGAAGAGAGGGAGATAGAATGACTCCTAGGTGATGTCGGTTCTAGGGGGGAACCTCCTCGGACGAGGGCCGAGGAGCTATCCTTAGTCGTAAATTGGGCTTACTCCCCTTCAATGGGAAAATGTGGCTTGTGTTCCGTTGCTAGTCTGTTAGGGCCTGACCCTTCGTCCCACTCTCTAAAAATGTATTGTTAGGGAACCTTCCTAAACTGAGTCCCTACACTTTTCTATACATTATACAGTATACGTAAATTTAAGTTGTAGAGATATAAAAAGTGACAAATATTGTGCACATTTGCAAAAAGTGTACAGTATTTTTTTTTTTTTTGGCAAATGTGTACAATATTTGCCACTTTTTATACGTCTACAATATAAATTTCATTACAAGTACAATGTAAACATATAGAAGTCCCTAAAGAAAATAGCTCAAGTTTGGCATAAAAATAAAAAATAAAAAATTTAAAAAAAAAATCCTCAAAACAAATTGTGCATCATGACATACTTAACTTTTCTTCTTTTTTCTCTCTCTCTTTTTTTAAGGTATATAATAGGGGAAGAGAAAAGTGGAGTTTGAACCCTGCACAAACATAAGATACTATAAATAATATCATTATTGTTGGGTTATCACTTAAATCTCATTCAAAACTTTCAAGTGGAACCATATTTCAACCAATGTCCAAAATATATATATATATATATATATATATATATATTATATATATTTTTTTTTTTTTTTTTTTTTTTTTTTTTTTTTTTTTTTTTTTTTTTTTTTTTTTTTTTTAACGTGGTGGTGTTTTTCATTTGCAAACCCGCACGCCTTTCAGCGTCACTTCCATCTGGTTAACCGGGAAAATTTGCAAAAGGTGCTGAGGGCACCGGTGTATATAAACGAGGACGACAACCAGGTTAGGGCCGCCCACATAATTTTGGTTTATACACCTACCCATAAATCATTCCCGGTTCCAAAGCACGTCATCCTCGCCAACGATCCTCGACTTCAGAGGATTACTGTGATCGAGGACGAATTTTCGTTCCCCGAGGAGCCCTCCGACCAGGAAGCTGTCCCATTAACCGTCCCTTCTTCTTCCCAACTGTTCGCCGAGGTCGTCGAGGAAGCTCCAGAGGGGGAAGGGGACGCGTTTGACGTTTTCGCTCAGCTTGATCAGTCCGAGGATCCTCCCGGGGACTTGGGTGATCCCAATTTGAGTGAAGCAGACTTCCTTGCTTCAGAAGCCCCTCCTCAGCCGACAATGGGTTACAAGAGGAAACCCACCACCAACTTGCTGGACCTGCTTGAGGGCCAGCTGAGGGAGTCCCAACAGAAAACTCCTACTCCTCCTCCGAAGGCTAAGTCGACTTCCCCTCCGCAGAAGCTCCCTCCTTCTCCTTCTCAGACGCGCTCGCCCTCTGGGTCCGTGCCTGCTGGCCCTAAGAAGAAGAAGGATAAGGGTAAAAGGATCGTGGAGGATATGGTGTCCTCACAGGAGGAGGACACTACTCTGCAACCGTCCAAGCAACTTAAAATAGGCGGCCAGAGCCAGGAGAGGCAGGTCGTCGACACCACCTCCTCCTCGGTCCAGGCCTGGCTCCCAGCCCCGATGCTCCGTGGGGAGCCCTTGAGGGATAACGCCTCCCTCAGGGACTTCAATGAGGGCGAAGGCGCGCGCGTGGCTGATGCGCTGGAGAGGAGCTTGCTATTCTCAGTAGATATGGCTGAGCTTAACTCTTTGACGAGCGAGCAGGTCTTCCTCAGCCTCAAGCGATATGTGGGGATGGTAAGGGCTAGAACCTCGACTCTTCCCCCACTCTTTTTATTTTATTGGGCTTATAGCACATTGGTTGTTCTGGCAGGCTGTCTAAGCTATCTTTATGTTGGAGGGGGCGGCAAACAAGCAGAAGGAGGACCTCAAATGGGAGCGTGCTTGGCGCTACCAGGCCACCGGGACTCTGAAGAGGTCCGAGGCTGACCTCACCAAGGCCCGAGAGGCTTTGACGGCAGCGACCAGGGAGCGGGACAGTGCACTGTCTGGTCTCGAGGGTGCCCAAACCCAGGCCAATGAGCAAATGAGGCGCCTGGGCGAGGCGGAGGAGCAATTGCGGACTGCGAGGGGTCTAATCGCTGATTTGCAGGCTAAGGTGACAAAGGCCAAGGAGTCCTAGAGGGAGGCCGAATTAGCCAGAGACCAGGCTCTGCAGGCTAAGGACGAGGCTGACCATGGCAGGGAGATGGCCGAGTGTGCCAAGAAGGAGGCTGAGACCGCAGCCTATATTGATGGGATGGCTTCGGTAGAGGCCGCCTACAAGGCTCAAGTCCCGGGGGTGTGTAGGTGATATTGTTCCCAGGTCTGGGCTGAGGCCCTCAAACAAGCTGGGGTAGAGGGCACGTCCGACCTATGGAAGGCAGAGAACGTGTACTACCCCCCCGCCATCCGCGAGGCCGCCCTTGAGGACCCTAAGGTTGGGGAGATTGTTGAAGAGGTGGGGGCAGCTGAACTAGGGGAGCATTCGGGTGAGGAGGTGCCCCAAGAGATAGTGGAGATCCCTTCCGATGATCCAACCCCCACCATTGAGGAAGCAGCTGCTCTCGCCGTACCCCCGCAAGCCGTCCCCTCAGGCCAGCGCTCGGAGGGGTGAGGGGTTGCCTCCGTCCAGCCTGAGCAAAAGGAGTAGACTCCCCGGCGTCTCGGCTTGTCCTACTTCCACGTTGTCATTTTATTTTGTTGTGCTTCTCCTCTGTGTACAGTGGCTCTTGCCATGCAATTTTTACGAACTTATGCTTGTAATGCTAATTTAATTTCCCTTTATTTGAATTGCTTATTTGTGTACACGCTGCCTGCTTTTCCTTTTTTCCTTAGATTTGTACGATTTTAGCTTGAATTGTATGTCGACCAATCGCGCCAGTAACGATGATAAGGAGAGAGAACGTATGCATGGGCAGCTCTCTTGCGTCTCAAGGGCTAGGTGGGGCATGGTCCTTTCCTAACTTGGGATATTTTGTAATTAGCCTCCCTATAGGCCTGAGTCCGAGGGCCATGCGATGCCCCTGTCCTGTTCGGCACCCTGGTCTAATTGAGCGGTTAGTTTCCCTATAGGCCTGAGTCCGAGGACCATGCAGTGCCTTGGTTCTGTCTAACGCTTTCATTTCTCTGTAAGTATCTGGTTTCCCCATAGGTTTGAGTCCGAGGACTATGCAATACCTTGGTTCTGTCTAGTACCCAGGTGTAGAGGAGCGGTTAGTTTCCCCATAGGCCTGAGTCCGAGGACCATGCAGTGTCTTGGTTCTGTCTAACGCTTTCATTTCTCTGTAAGTATCTAGTTTCCCCATAGGTTTGAGTCCGAGGACCATGCAATACCTTGGTTCTGTTTAGTACCCAGGTTTAGAGGAGCGGTTAGTTTTCCCATAGGCCTGAGTCCGAGGACCATGCAGTGCCTTGGTTCTGTCTAACGCTTTCATTTCTCTGTAAGTATCTAGTTTCCCCATAGGTTTGAGTTCGAGGACTATGCAATACCTTGGGTCAGTTTTTGTTGCCCAAGCCCAAAGGATATGGGTTAAAGGCCCAACGAACTCAGAACAATGAATTTGTAGAGAGTGGATCGAAGGTTTAGGCGCCAATTGTAGGGTCAGTTTTTGTTGCCCAAGCCCTAAGGATATGGGTTAAAGGCCCAACGAACCCAGAACAATGAATTTGTAGAGAGTGAATTGAAGGTTTAGGCGCTGGCCAGCGTTCACGAAGCATGAACCCCTTTCTTTCTTTGAAAAATACTTAGAGCAATTTATAACTGGGGAAGCCTCCTCGGACCAAAGACCCCCCTCCAAGACCCCCCCAAAAAACCCTCTAAAAAGCCCCCCAAATACATTTTGCTCACATTTCTTATATATCCTCATCTTCTTCCTCCTATTGATCATCTATTGGCCTTCCTCCTGACCGCCTATCCCATCAAAGGTCATATCCGTGCTCAAGTGGTTCACCCTGATCGATATCGCCCTGGCAAGGGGTTACATCCCCATTAATGCGGCCAGAGGGGTTAGGTGAACGTATTCAATGCCGAGGTGACGGTTCGCCCAGAGCTTGCCCTTCTCCGTACCGAGGTCTCGGACGACCGAGGATAGGGTCATCCTCGGACCCATCGTGCGTCCTCGGCGTGGGCCATTTGGGCCTGGGTTGAAGTGGGCCTTAACTACTCGATTTTCTGGCCCCACAAGATTATTACAGATCAAACTTTTATAATTTTGCAAGTTTCAAAATCGAATAAATCCTATATTATTAAAATTTAAAATCGTATCAATTTACATTTTGATATTTTGATATAGATTTTCGGATTTGATTGGAAGTTTAAAATTGATATGAGTTTAAAAAATATATGACTCAATTTGAAAATAGCGAAATTATGGGTTTAATTTATGGTAACAGTTTTAAACTTTATGGTTTAATTTGAAAATTTTAAAATTATGAGTTTGAATGTAAAATCGACCTTAAAGTATAGGCTAAAATTGTTATTTGCCTCAAATTAAAGAATTATAATTAAGCATTGATGCAGCTTTTTGAGTGACCCAAAAATTAATTGATGGGTTGTCTACTAGGATGTTAACAATGATTGAAAGTTGAATAATTTGATGCAAGTTAACAATACTATTTTCTACAAGACATAAAAAAGACAAATCCAATAGAGTGTGTACAAAAATAGAACTTTTTATGTAATACCCTCTACTTTTATTAATCACTGGCGGCTTTTTCTATAGAATTATTATGACCTATAACTACTAGTCACTTCTCCTGTATGATTGGATTGGAGGCCTCCTGGGATGAGTGGTTCATGTTGCTGTTGATCCTCTAAGACATCAAAGACTTGCTTGGATGACTTATTAGGTTTCCAGTAAATTGCATAGAGAATCAGTTGAGCCGTTCCAAGTAAAAAACCAGTCCCATTTGGTAACTACAAGAAAAACCCAGCCTATAATCAATACATTATATATATACATAAATCTTTAATGTGCATATAAGCAATACTAGGTACGCAATATTTCATAAAATTTTTACAACTACTCAGTATTTACGACTTGTTATAACTGAAGCAATATCACTTTCATTAAATTATATTGCTAATACCACTTTTATTATGCATTAATCAGGCTAGATCATGTTAGCTGTAATGAAAAATTTAATATATGTTCCTTGACTTGTTGATATACGAACCATAACTTCATTGCAAGATTGTAAAAATAAAAACAAAAGATCTGAGAACTTACCCCAACAAACCAGTCTTTTGTGAGCAAGGCATAGATGGTCCAAACTCCTCCATTTACGAAAAATATGAATGACAGAAGAAAAGGCATGTACTCCACACTCTTTGTGGTCACCACCGTTTTCTATAACCATTTGTTACATGAAATTAGATTACATGAGAATTTGAAGCAACATTGTATGTACGAAATTGCCTTCTTTTTTCAGAGATCTAAAATATATTCTTGTATTACCATAGCTGAGAGAGGTGAAGCATATGCAATCATACTGAAGATTACACACAATAACCCTGCAACATCAATCCGCGCTTCTTCATGTAGCAAGAATTGTGTAAGCAAAATTGCTGCTGCTGGAAAACCCACATCCAAAATTGCAACAAGGATGGCAGTCCTAGTCTTAATTACATAAAAATCAGTAATAAATAGTGTCATAATGATATTTAGTGAAAACTTAAACTCACTCATTGGAAAAGAAAAAGAAAAAAACGAAAGCATACCTTCATTCTTGGAGGTGCAAGAAGTAGAAATATTGTGAGAAAAACGATCTCAACTACACCACCAAACATATTAACAGTGGCGACGAGCAAGCTATCAGGTTTAATAAGTCCATAGTATACCCAAAAGTATGCATTCAGCAATTTGCAAATGTAAGGAAGGCTCTCAAATTCCTCGGTAGATCTACGCTTTACAATTCGCCAAAACGTTGGCCTGCAAATTATAATACAAAATACTTCTCTTTTCACTTGGTTGTCATTAGAGATCAAATTCGGACTTGTAAATCTTAACAAAAAAGTAGTATTAAACAAGTAAATAAATAAAAATCCTTGCAAAATCGAGTTTACTTACAAAGGAGAAAGGTAGAGTAGCCCTGACATAATATTACCTGAAACGTATACAAGAAAGCAGGTATTAAAGAACTCTTTGAATCAAATCTAAATTCAATCATACACATAACATTCTATATGGAAAAACATATCATTTTTTACCTAGAACCCCAAATATGTTAACTAAGCTTATCATGCTGAGAAAGACTAAATTCACTTGAACACAAACACTAATGAATGGATTCTGGGAATGATCTTTGTTTTTTTTTTTTTTTTGGGAGGGGTTTGTAGAGTGACGAGCTTTTCAGGCTTCAATTATGTTTGAATGTATAACAGAACTTCAGTTTGAGCCATCAAAAACCAATGTGTCTGCTAGTTTGTCTTTTCTTGTAGCCATCACTCTCTTTTGGTGTGTGTGTGTGTTTTGGTAGTAAAGAATGTACCAAACCACAGTTTGACCGGCGTATAAATGCTAAATCCAACATCATAAATTCATAATTAAGGTGTATACTTGTACTTGGTTTCTAGTTAGGCCAATTAGTAAAATATCTTGTTATTGAATAAGAAATTTGATATTTGAACTCCGCCTATAAATGAGAATGACCTAGATATCAATTATTCAAGAATTACATTTTTCATAATTATTGATATAGTTTATTGTGATTTTAGTATATAATAAAAATAATGTCAACCTAAATTCAAATGAAATTAATGTTTGCCAATCACAATAAGCCATAAAGTTACCAAAAAAAATATTACATCTTTTACATTACTCCAAAAATATATACCAAAATATGTGAATTGGACAAGTTTCCATACAATGATCACATGACACTGCGTGGTTGGAGATGAATGGTTAGCAAAGAACTGCAGCTATCCCTTCTCAATGGGTCAAAGTTTGACCAAAGAGTAAATGAGAATGGACACAACAATAACATTTTAGACAGGTCTTTGGGGCGTATTCAATCTTCTTATCTATGCATCTGATGTACATAAAATAAGTGGACGATAAAGCAGGGAATAATTCAATGTATAAAATGACCCTCCATCCCTGTCCACCCACCAAAAATGAAAAGGAACACGAAAACTAGGATATAGAATTCATGCTATATATTAGTGGGTCAAAAGCTATATATTAGAAATCACGAAAACTAGGATAAAATGACCCACTCATATTAGTGGTATATATATATACTACTAATATGAGTGGGTCACAAGCTAATTTACTTTGGTTTTTTTACTTTTCATCCTTCAATAATGGAATTTGTACAATGATTAATCAAGAATTTGAACATGGAATTAGTAATGCTTATACGAACTAGTTAGTAACATGAAATTCATACGGCTTCGAACTTTCTATCTTTGATTTTGAAATTGGGTTATAGTTGTAGATATATGTGAGTTTTGCATGAAATATTTGTGGAAATAGCATTACTTATTATAAATAAAAGCTTTAATTGAAATTGTATTGGCGGTAGCAAAACTTAATCTAACAATTAATTAATTACACATTGTCTAGAAAGTTTAGAAATTAAATGTGAAAGAAAACATCAGAAACGAATTGAACAAAGATTCCAAGACCAAGATCAAAGACAAGAGGCCAAAAACAAAAAGATAGTGCAAAAAGTTAAGTCCAACAGAGATAGATATGTTTTAATCTTTTAAAATGTTTGAGTACATGAAGACTGTTAGCAAACTATTCAATTTATTGGTCAAGAAGGAATGATAATGTCAATTCACATAACTAATAGTCAAAGAACGATAAGTGCAAACTCGGAATGTTTGTCTTCTAATGTTAACGTGATGCGATGCCAATAAATTCGAAATTTACTGCCACTCCTTCCGAGATTTAATTCATCTGTTTAAGGACTAATTCTACTATTTGGTTTAGAAAAAGAACAGGTGCCCGCTACAGTGTTACTAGTCCGTGATGTAACATGGTTGATCTCTCAGCAACCCAAAGTGTTTGGTAGCGTATTTTAAACAATAATTTTCAGTGTTTAACAATATTACACATATTTTTACATATTTTTTCAGCTATATATATTTTTTAAAAATACAAATAACGTTATTAGAACAATATTACTAAACGGGTTGAAATCCAAATTGAGCCTATGGCTTCCTCTCAACAACTCAATCTTTTGCAACATCTTTCTCTGTTGAAGTAAAAGTACAGCTCAAGATATGAATAATTTTATGACATTTTTATAACATATATAAATAATTTTATAACATTTTTTACAATAATTAAGTTAGTAAGTTTTTATTAGTTTGCATCTATTCATCATTGACATCACCTCTTGTGAAATTTTCTTTCTCTTACCAGCGTGATGTTAAACACTCAAAAAAAAAAAATGTAAAAAAAAAAAAAAAAAATGGTGATGTCAAACAAACGGATGGTGAATGTTAAACACTCAAAAAAAAAAAATGTAAAAAAAAAAAAAAAAAATGGTGATGTCAAACAAACGGATGGTGA